>NC_057737.1:6172197-6277106 GCF_004010195.1 Chiloscyllium plagiosum | reverse complement strand
GGATGTGGTGGAGGCTGGTACAATTGCAACATTTAAGAGGCATTTGGATGAGTATATGAATAGGAAGGGTTTGGAGGGATATGAGCCAGGTACTGACAGGTGGGACTAGATTGGGTTGGGATATCTGGTCGGCATGGATAGGTTGGACCAAAGGGTCTGTTTCCATGCTGAACATCTCTATGACTCTATATTTCAGATAGCTTGCTGACCTACTAGTTGATGTAACCACCACCTCTTTCTTGAGGAAAGTGTCTGTAACTGACCTTGTGAATTCATCTCCAAAAATTTAAAACAAAGAGGAACTTTAAGAAACTAGATCAGTGGCATGCCTCACAAATGCTCATGATTAACAACCACTAATTTCAAATATTTCCAGTTTCAAACAAATTAATTTAAAGGTTCCAAAATTTACTTCTCCACTATACTGCATCGTGCACGGATAGGAAACGTCATCTTTTTTGCAGTCACCAAATCAATTGTGCTGTTCTTCTTAGGTCTGCACAATGTACACTATAAATTACTCAGTGACATTGCTATTCAAAAAACGTAGTTTGTGCCTTTAGAAAACCAAATGTTTCCTTACTTTGGGATGCTGTAATTGAAAACCTCTTAAAATAATACAAGGAAACAATGTTACCAAAGGAAAACAACTAGTTTATCTCACCCACATATATTCATTGCACTCTTTTTCTTTGGTAGCATGAAACCACAAAGTTATTAATAGCAACTATCAGAATAATGTCTTCCTGATTTTTAAAATCAATATAGAAGATACTGCCTCGCTCCCCAATAACATTTAATTATTTTTGAAACAAAAATACCATTATGTAGCTTACTCCCACAACCGTTTGACTTTGCAAATTGGGTCCACTTACATTCCTTCTCCTTCTTATCTCCAATGAACCAAATGGGCAAGTTGTGCCACATGAGAGTAAGAACTCAATATTAGATACATATTGGCCAGCATTTGCTTCTGGACTGTGTGTTCTTTTAAAGAAATAGAGAGAAATCTAATAATAATGATATGCTGTCCTTCTATTCTCCAATGGATCTGTTCAAGGTCTAGCTGAAAGACATATACTATACCACCAGCACCCCCCAAAGTTTTCTGCTTCTAGATCCACTTCCAATGAAGAACATTCACTTTGCAATACTAGGTGACACTCTAACATTTCTTTCATCAAGATTGGGACGAATTCAATCTTAAATATAGGACTTAATATCTGCCCATTCCAGGGTATATTGAAAATACATCAATACAAATACTTATATTGATGACTTGGCTCTCTGGGAGCACACTCTCCTCCAAACTAGTCATACGTTCAAGCCCTATTCGAGTTTTGGTACATAATCTAATCTTACACTTTGGGACTGTACTGAGGGAAATGCCATCTTTCAGATTAGATGCGCAGAACAGATTCTACAACACACGAGAAAGGAGTTTGCAATAGGTTTGCCGCAAACACTATTATCAGAACAGATTATCCAGGCATAGTCTCATTGCTGTTGGCAAAAGCTTGGTATGTGTAAATTTTTGCTGCTGTAATATATGACAACAGTGACTACACATCAAAAGTGCTTAATTCAGAGGAAAGTGCCTTGAGACATCTTGGCGTTTTGAAGGGCGCTCTCATTTCCAGGTTTGTGACAGCTAACAATATAAAAAAATTGAATTGTCGATTCACCACCAGGAGGCTCCGATATACAATTTGCAATGCGTGCTGAGGCAGCTAATTACAGCAGTACTTGTAGAAAGACATTAAAGTCTTCAACAGTTAAGAGATTTCCACAGAAGAGCATTTATGCGTTGCCAAATAAAACAAACTGCACTGGACTAGGATGTGATTTTTGAAGGATAAGTCACCAAAATCCTAGGCTAGGCTCATGTCTAGCCTCATATGTATAACTTGGTGAAGTTACTTCGGCACAACTCCCACCTTTAACATTGTGGGAAGTTTTTAAGTGGACCTTAGCCATTACAGGATCATTACGGATTAGCTAGATCCTGTTATTGGCAAAGTCATTGTAGCCAAATTACAACACCTACGTAAATAAGATTAAGCTAGGATTCGCTCAAACATCAAAACCATACATCTTCAGAATATTGCTGAAAAATGTGTTGCTGGAAAAGTGCAGCAGGTCAGGCAGCATCCAAGGAGCAGGAGAATCAATGTTTCGGGCATAAGCCCTTCTTCAGGAATCTTCAGAATATTCTTAATTGAACTATTAGCAGGGTTGGAGCCAATTGCAATTACAGTCAGAGTTATACAGCATGGAAACAGATCCTTTGGTCCAACCTGTCCATACCGACCAGATATCCCAACCCAACCTAGTCCCACCTGCCAGCACCCGGCCCATATCCCTCCAAACCCTTCCTATTCATATGCCCAACCAAATGCCTCTTAAATGACTGACTTAGTGTTGCACATCTTCCCCCATTTCTTTCACCACTAGAAAAGTATAAACACTTGTTTCACAACTTTGTTGATGTGAACATTAAAGCTTAGCGATGGGCGTAGGCCAGGCCGCAATTCTCAAACACTGAAACCCTATAAGCAATATTGCACTACTCACAGCTATCTACAAAGCAGAGGCAATATCGATAGGGTCCCAGTACTTGAGCATCGACAAAAAAACTGTTACTTCTTAAAAATACATCCTAACTGGAACTTTTGTTTGAAAAGAAAAAGGTGCTTGTGCACCACAGATAAGTCTAAAGAAGTCTATGCTTCAGGATTATATTGCAACCCATCAATCTGACTGACTGACATGACATGTCATATATTACAAATGTACCCTTTCTATTTAAAAGAACGCAGAACAGTTTTCTTACTGTCACAGAAATAGAGAGCAAAAATTTGCTTATGATAATGAAAAATCATTAGTGTTTATATGGAATACTGTAAATATAATTCAATCATTTTAGAATGTAGCCCAATCATCAGGAAAACTTTGACAACTTAATGAAAAGCCACAAACAGAACAAAATTCAGGGTGCTCTTGGCATACGTCAATGTACCCATCAATATTTGTTAAAAATATACCCACGAACCAAAACACATTAATAGGAACATGCATCTACAACATTTAGGATTATGTAATAATTTCAGTACAAAGAGGATTGATGGATGATGACAACAAAAATAAAAAGGCACTAATTGGGTACTGTAAAAAAAACTAGCCAAAATGAAGCTTTACCCTAAGTTAAAGCCTTGAAACACTCAAAATGGATAACTAGCTGGAATGACAAAGTAATTTGTCTCCCAATATAAGCCTCCTTTACCTGGAGAGATCAAGAAAAGCAGAACTGCAGTCAGTGCTAGGATATTAAATGCATTTTGCAGGGTTAAATTATTTTAGTTAAGTAAGCAATTAATTTCTTTTAAACATTTAGTTCTGGAACACTTCTGCAAGAACAGCTATATGACATGTCAAAAGTAAGTCACAGAGTTATGGTTTTAGGTCATTTTTACAGCACTGGCTAATGTAAACTTAGGCTAATAAACGCAAGTATCCTTCGAGGTAAAATGCTTTTTAAAATGGTTTCATTTAGTAACTTAAGTATATAGTAGGTCTTTTGGACTATAAACTAAGCTGGTATAGTCTTTTGAAACTAACATTGGTGAAATGGTTTCACGTTTCAAGAGTAATTGAATACCACATTGTCATTGTAGTTAAAGAGTATCGATAGGCTTCAAAATATTTGGGACATTAAGCACTCGTTTCTCTGAACAGGTGTACAAATTACTCAACCAAAGCTATGCTGGTCAAGATTTATGAAGTTAGTAAGCTTTCATAAAAAGGGATACGATTGATATTTCAAAGAACAAATGAGGAGATAGTACGAAGAAATATCAGAGAGCTGACCAGTCCTTTAAAAAAACCGATTAGGAATTGAGCATGTACTGTTTAGTCAGTTTGATTTCAGAATGCATCTGATCAAGCACAGGGGATGGGGCAGATAGCAAGGGCTAACAAGTGGAGACTCTTCGTGATTTGAAGCATAGTAAGACCGTAAGCAGAAAAACAACCTCAACCCACTTGGGTCATGCCCGGTCAGCCAATAAACGAACATTCCTTAAGTGCATCAACTGACAAAAAAAATCTTCATTGAACACCATTTCTTTTACACTTGTTATGATAAATTTAACAAATTCTGTGAAACTTGTGAAAATATTCTTGCAACTAATCAGAACTAGATTTAAATTGGCTCTCTCAACTCGGTTTAATAATTGTAACTGACTTAAATCTTCAAAGTAAAGCTAAAGTGAACATCGAAATCTTACAACTCGACAGCTCAGCAGGCACAAGAGATTTATAATGGAAAGCAATTTGTTTTCTCATTTCTTTCTCCTCCAATATGAAGGTGCAGCAAGATTATCTGGAAACCATTCAGATCTTGCTTACTAAAAGTCCAGACTAATCAGTACCACTTACAGCCAGAACTGAAAATAAAACAAAGTCAAGGAAGTCATTCTGGCATTTATTTGCAGCTTTTACAATATCAAGACATTCCAAAGCGCTCTACAGCTAATCACAATGACTGCAATTCAAAAAGTACTCATGTCAAAAGTCATTGATTTTAAAACATTCCGAATTGGTGGACGTCTTTGCTACTATTCTGAACATTAAGGTGCTTGGGGCTTGAATTGGTAAACAGTTGTAATACCGTTCAAATGGGTTATTTGCACTTTGACTTAAACCCCTGAAATTCTGCATCTGTCATTTCGCCCTCCTGTACAAATGAATTCCAAATGAATGTATAGGCCTGTCCTAATAAAATCACCATGAACATGCTGGGCGTGTAAAGTTAAGAACAAAACTACTCCCAACCTCACTCCAATAAAAATACTAGCTTGTTACTGCTGCTTTTCAATTCAAGCTCCAATCTTAATTAGAAATCATTGAAAAGGGATAATGGGAGCCAGAAAAATTAACAGTTAATATTTGTCAAATTATAGTCAAGGGTATTAACAGCTTTCTAAAATCAACATTAAACAAGTCAACTGTTGATAATTAGGAAAATATTGCAGTGAGAAATATGTGGATACAACCATCAGCCAATGAAGCTTTTTTTTGTGTGTTTCTGTTACCATTTGCTATAATGATATCATCAATCAATAGAAAACATCATGGCAGTGCCCTACCTCTGGGACAGAAGGCAGGCGCTCAAGTTCCACCTGTTCCAGAGAGGGGTCATAAGATTTCTGAACTGGTTCATTAAAATAATCTATAAAAGAAATTGTACATAATTCTTTCATCCAAAGACAGTCATTGCTTTAGAACCACTTAAGTGTAGCCACTGTTATAATGTAGGACATTTGAAGTCAATTTGCACACAGCCAGGCCTCAAAGAACAATGAAATAACTGACCAAATACAGATTTTGGTGTTGACTGAAGGAATGCATGCTGGCCAAGACATCAGAGGCTTCCCCATTTTTCATCAAACTGGTGCTATGGGACTTCTTAAATCTCCACACAACAGGGCAACAGGGGTCATGGTTTAACATTTCATGTAAATAACAGCACCTCTGATAGTTCTAGCAGCTCTCTTCAGGATAAGTCTGGATTATATACTCAACTCTGTAAAATGGGGCTTTTACCACAATTTTCTGATTCAGACACAAGGCTGACAAAAACAAAAGTGATACTCAAAGCATAAAATGCACTTCAACTGGTTTTAAAAGCCAAATAAAATCATGAAAATGACAGAAGAAATACAATAAACCCACCCAAACAGAACAAAATGAACAGCTAGACAGCTTACTAGTGTATTTTGCCCAAGCTTTTTTTTGTGAAGTACACAGGAATTGATCAGTTAAAGCCTGAGATGACCAACGTTGGTCTAGATTACAGTGGAAAAGCACAGCAGGTCAGGCAGCATCCAAGGAGCAGGAAATTGACGTTTGGGGCAAAAGCAGGTAAAACAGGTCATGAGAATGGTGCTGAGCTGGAAGGTTGGGACAGGGGTAAGGTGGCAGGAGGGGAAATGAGGAATCTTGTGAAGTCCACATTGATGCCCCAGGGGTTGAAGTGTTCTGAGGCATTCTTCCTCCAAGCATTGGGTGGTGAGGGAGTGACAGGGAGGCGGCCCAGGACCTGCATGTCCTCGGCAGAGTGGGATGGGGAGTTGAAATGTTGGGCTATGGGGCGGTGGGGTTGATTGGTGTGGGTGTCCCATAGATGTTCCCTAAAGCACTCTGCAAGGCGGCGTCCAGTCTCCCCAATGTAGAGGAGACTGCATCGGGAGCAACGGATACAATAAATGACATTGGTGGCTGTGCAGGTGAAACTTTGATGGATGTTGAAGGCTTCTTTGGAGCCTTGGGTGGAAGTGAGGGGAGAGGTGTGGGCGTAGGTTTTCCAATTCTTGCAGTGGAAGGGGAAGGTGGTTTGTTGGGGGGCACGGACCTGACCAGGTAGTCAGAAGGAACGGTCTTTGCGGAAAGTGGGAGGGAAATATATCCCTGGTGGGGTCCATTTGGAGGTCGTGGAAATGTCAACGGACCTCCCCCGACCTTACCCCAGTCCCAACCTTCCAGCTCAGCACCATCCTCGTGAACCTATCCTACCTGCCTATGCTACCTTCTCCCCAGCCCCATCCCCCTCCCACTTATCTCTCACCCCAAAGGGTCACTGCCTTCATTCCTGATGAAGGGCGTTTGCCCGAAGTCGATTTTCCTGCTCCTCGAATACGGTCTGACCTGCTGTGCTTTTCCAGCACCACTCTAATCTAGACTCAGATTTCCAGCATCTGCAGTCCTCACTTTTGCCCTATACAACATTGGTACAGCTCCTACGCTAAAACGCTACACCAAAAAGACAGGAAGGTTAAGGTAAAAGATCTAAAGAAACTGAAGGTCAACATTATGATGGTTCTAATAAACCTCAATAATAAAAACAAATGGAGGATTATAATTACAATTTCAAGATCTTTGATCAATAAAATGGCATTTTATTTTTTCCCAGGACTGTATCTCTGAATACCTAAAAACTGACACAATCAGTATAGAGTCAACTCTGATTGCATTTGTTCAGTATATCCTCCACCAAGTTATTAATACTTGAAAATGAGATTAAACTCCAAATTCCTTCCATCATTTTGACCCCCCCAGCCAAAAAAAATCAAAAACCAGTAATCCGATTTCTATACTGCTAACTAAAAACTGCAAGTTTGGAACTTAAACTGATCCTTTTGTGGTTGGAATATTGGCTTTTATGAATATCTTCTCTCATGTAACACAGCACAAGAAAGAAAATCTGCCAACTGATAATTATGAACTTACAAATAGATTTACAGCATAATTTAATACATGTTTAAAAACTCAGGTTTTATCCCCACTGCAAAAAACATTTCATAAGTAATCTGCCACTGGAAAATTTTATTAAATATCCCAGTTTCCATGTTACACAGAAACATAATATATTTCAATTCAGTATGTGACGAGGTGCTTCTATTTGTAATTAGATTATATTCACTTCATGTCAAATACAGACTGCTATGTACAGCTGGAATGGTTCTATGTAGGTCCCAGCCTGTCAGCGCAACATGGTTGGAGCACATTAGAATGTGACTGATCCTGATGGAGTCTTTGCAGTGGCTATTCCATGATTTAAGAGGTTCCCTCAGAACATGGTCCTGGATCTTTGAATGCATCAGTCTGTAAAACTAAGCCATGAACAACTCTTTGCAATGGATGACCAACACGTTTTGAATAGACCAAAAAGCATCTTTCACTGGGTTACTGGTGCTCCAGCAGCGGTCATTGTATGCACGTTATACTCCACAGACTATTTGCAGAGGTCACAGAATTGCATTGCTAAAGAGCTTCTCAGGATGAACCACAACAATATCACCACTTGCCTTTCCAGTTCTGTTTTGCTCAGATATATTTTAGGAGATGTACAAAAATCTCTTCCTCTCTGCAGCCAGCGGCCTTGTGGTCAGAATGGATACAGTGAGATTCCAGGCACACAAAGATCTACCAGAAGTTCCTTCTCACCACAAACCAAGCTACGTCTTGAAGTTTGTTTTAAAGTTCTGACCACGAGGCATCCTACCAAGTGACTTTGACAGTCTGTTCAGGGAATCATTATTTTTCCACAGGGCCTTAAGAACTTTACATATGAACCACTGCCTAATGAACTTCTGGTATACAGCTACTCTGCATAAACTTTCCAAGGATTCAGTAGTATGACAGTCCAAATCAACAGAACATTCTGCAGCTATGTGGCCAGACCTATCTTTGCAACTAAGATTGACAAATTCAACTCCAATCTTGCACGGACACTCTTGATTTTTGCATAACACAAGTCCACCAGATACAGATAAATACAGAGAAATGACATGGAGAGATTGGGCACTGTAGAGCAGACAGACAACATTGTTCTAATAACAGAATCACAGCTGAACAATGCAATGATTGCACTATCCAGCCTTCCCTGAACAGATACAGGCCCCTGGCATCACCCAAGCTCGAAGGAAGCCTCAGATTCAATTTTCTATTTTCATTTCAAGAATATAGTAACTTCAATAAGAAAATGATGCCAGTGTCCAGTTCTCTTTACGGTGACAGCTGCACAAGTGTTCATCTGTGAGCCTCCCTTCCCCAAGGGCCCATAAATGCCTTTTAACAAGAACTGCTGTAATTGATTAGCAATTTGAATTGCAGATTGAACAATACATCCGTCTGGTGGTGAAAGATAAATTTCCAATTTTTGCTGTTGACTGTCAAAAATTAGGGCATAAATTTATAAATAACAAAAGAAATAAAGGAAAGTCACTGGGAGTGGTTTACATGACCCACTGTAGGACAGAGTACAGGTCAAGAGATAAATTGGGCCTGTAAAGAAAAGCCTGCAATAAATATGGACAATTTTAATCTTCATATATAAAAACTGGAGATAAACATAACCTGAATGATGAGTTTAGTTTCTTCGCACAATGTGCGCTGGAACTGACCAGGGAACAGTGTACCCAGACCTGATAATATGTAATGAGACAGGATTAATTGGTGACCTCACAGGAAAAAGTCCTCTGAAAGGTTTCACATTCAGTTTACGAAAATTAGAAATTAGGATCTGAAACTAGTGCTTTAAACTTTAATAGAAAAATTACAGGTTGAGGCCAGAGTGGACTGGGAAAATTACAGTAAAAGTTTCAAACAGCAAACTTGAATGAGTATGGGGAATTAATGGAAACCAAGGAAATTAGAGAAGACTTTAAACAAGCATCTTGTATTCATCTTCACAGTAGAGGCATCCTAGGAATAGTCAGTAGAAAAAAGTATTAATAAAGCTTAATAATTAATAAACCATTTTCTAATCAACCTTTTGAGAGACGTCATGACATTTCAGGAATAGGTGGGACTTGAAAATTAGCCTGCTGGCTCAGATGGAGGGACATTACCATTGCATCACAACAGCCTCGAATGGGATTAAAGGCCAATAAGTCCCCTGGATATATCTCATGCCCTTTATCCTAGAATCTAAAAGGAAGCAGCTTCAGAGATAATGTTTGCATTCATCACAATCTTCCAAAATACTCGGGATTCTGAAAGGGTTCCAGTGGATTGGAAAACCTCAAACATAACACTTCTATTCAAAAATGGAGGAAGACAGAAAGGAGAAAACTCTTGACCTAATAAACACACAAAATGCTGGAGAAACTCAGCAGGTCTTGTAGCAGCTGCGGACAAAAAAAACAGAATTGAGTCTGTCAAGACTTCTTCAGAACTACTTCTGAAAGATGCTCTGCTGGAATCCATATGTATAAATCCATCAGATTTTTGCTGCATTTAGTGAATTAGGATGCAAATGAACATCGAAATGATAGTGCAGTGAGATCTTAGTGTGCTGGAAGCAGGAATAACATTTAGTTCATTACCTCAAAATGCCTTATGCAAACTGGTGTGTTGAAGTTTAATATCCTTTTATAGCACAGGTGGCCATACCATGCTGTGAAATTTGAACAATACAGTCAGAAATCTTCAAGCTTCTGATCTTAACCACACTGTTACACAATGAGATGCAAAGATAAGAGTTTTTATTTAGAGAACAGTTTATAAAGAGACAGAAGAGGTCGGTCAGTCAATACAGCCAAATAACCTTTTTGACCCAAAAAGAAATAAACTAAGACAGGTCAGCTGAAAATAAGCCAAATTAATCTTAGGGAGGAAAAGGTATAGAATGTAACATTTACATCAAACAACATATACTGTACACAGGTACAGGGTTAACCCATAATCTAAATAAACAGTCTGCAAAATACCATACAATATGATCAATACTACCCATTAAATACTCTGCATACATTTAAAAGAACTTCCATAGAAACATAATATTTTGCCACTAAGAAAAATGTTAAAATATAAAAGCCCCTCTCCCATAATCTTATACAGTGCAATAAGCAAGTTTGAGAGAAAAAACCTGAATAGAAGCAAAGAAGTTATACGCAGGTTTGACAGAACAAATGGTGAAATACTGGCACTTTTGCTTAGTGAATCTGTAACAGGGACAATAGTCAGGATTGTACAGGAAATATATTTTCACAAACAAATATTAGGATCTGAAGTGTTTTACTAAATATGTCTTTAGAAATCAATCCAATAATGGACAATAAGTACAGAAGTTAGATTTCTTGCAATTAAGACTGCTTCAGAGTCAGACAGTTCAAATAGTCTCTGTGTAAAAAGGCAGATATTACTGATAACCAGTGACAAAACCAAACAGCTAAATCATTCTTTTATTGCAAACAGCATCCCAATGTATGCATATAGTTTAAAAATTAAGTGTGCAATGGACTGTATAGCCAAGGAAATTGCAACTTTATGAAGTTAATCAATCTTATGTACAGTGCAGCCCACAATCACACTGCAACCTGCAGTAAACACATTCAAGTTGTAACATTTCTCTTGATTCCAAAACCCCACGTCCAAGATGTTGGTTGAGACGAGACACTGGATTTTCTGTGGCTGCTGGATCCTGTAAAAGATTTGATTAATTGCAATAACAGACATTAAAATTTGAATATTGCGAAGTGAGAAATACCAATACGAAACCAAAGTTATAGAATAGTGCAGGTAGTCATTTGGTCATAATGCCTATACTGGGACTTGGAGAGCAAACTAAACCCCACTTTGCTGTTCAATTTGTACAGTAATTTTCTCCCCAACAAATTTTTAATCAAAATTCCTTCTAAATGATGCTATTTAATCTTCCTTCACCATCCTTTCAGGCAATATATTTTATATCACAACAATCACTATGTAAAACGAAAAAATTTCTTTATCTTGGCAAAAGGTCAGCACAACATCGAGGGTCAAAGGGGATGCATTGTGCTAAACTGTTCTATATTCTTTGCATCCACAATTGCAGAGGAATATACATCTGAATGGACTAAGAGTATTGAACAGCCAAACAGTATTTGCATGATCAAAGAAATACATAACTGGAATCCCAGATTTTGAGGGTATTTAAAAGAGTAGAAATAATTTTGCAAGCACGACGACACTCCAACACCCGATTATGAATTGCACTTCTCTAATGAATGCTTGTGTGAAATTCTATTTCACTGATCATTACTAAAAATCCAAAATTATCTTGCAGAAAACCTATATCCATTAAATCCATTCAACTTCATTTGCCCACAAATGAGGATACCCAAAGAATTTACTACCACAGTAAAAAGTTACAGCGTTCAACATTCTAGTTAAAAATCTACATTTTAAACCTACATACCTAAACCTACATTTTAGCATAACAGCTTTGAACTCCAATCAATGCACCAAGCACGTGCAATTTAAAGAAAGCGTTTAAATTCTCTCTCCCACATCAAAGAGGCCCATCTTCCCATGTTCATGTTAAGATGAAGTATGTCAAAAACCTGAAAACTCACAATGAGGTTGCCACCCTACCACTATTTGCAATGAAACAATGTCAAATCTATTTTGTATGTCACAAGTGCATGTTGCCTTATGGTATTCACATTTCAATAGCATTTTAAGAAAACTAGTGATTCAATAGCCTGTTTTTTTGCATAGATCTTGTCACACAGCATTCTTAATGCTCTTAAAGCCTCATCTGGCTCTAACCATTTCTGCATGCAATTTTACACTTAACTAAGCAGAAAAGTATCCAATCTTCTTAGAATTCACAAGACAAAAATAAAATCAAAAATGTTACTCCTGCTGTCTTACTATACTCCTACTTCATGACAACATTTGGTGCCAGACTGCAGTTTAAGAACACAAAACCTGTGCTCATAAAGAGTCCACTGTGCTGCCCATGGCCAGGTGTCGATTTCAAATTCTCCGCCGCGATGATCTGACCTACCTTCAGATGCTTTGACAATACTATTGCACTGCTAGCTGTGAAACACAGTAGTGCAATAAAGTCAGAGCATCTGTCAGCAGCAAGCCTAGAAGGACTGTAGAACTTTCAACTGTCCCACCCCAACAAACTGATCTGTAAAAGCAATCAATCTTAGCCAATTTCTATGAACATTAGCCACTAAAAGGTTTGTTGAAATATTTTCTAAAATAATATTCTCGAGATATGATTTAAAACTCAATTATCAAGCTATGAACATTCATAAGTATTTAGTTTAAAAGTAATATTTTACTTAAAAAATAACCTGATAGTGAGATGTCAACCCAGAAAAATCAATCTCATTATTACTGAACTTAACATCCTAATATATTGGGAGTGGTTATCAGATAGTTAAGGTTTTAGAGAAAATTTAATTTGAGGTTCAAGTCTAGGTAGGAAGTCTTTTTTGCTGTCATATTAATGTAAGCATAAACTGTAAAAGCTCATGAACCACAGGACAAACAGAAATTTAAATTTATGAATTAAATTATACTCAACATGAGATAACTAAGAGGCACTACCTTCTCACCTGGTCTACAGATAAAAGGTAAAGACTATCTACAGTAATTCTTGGTCTTTCTCAACAGCAACTCCAGCTGGAAGATAAACACAAGAAATGTGAGAGATTTCCAAACTTATTATTTCATAACTCCCATTGGTGTTGTAACACAGGGTATAACCCAATTTCTTCCATATTCTACACTTCTCAGGTTTTACTACTTCAAAGTAGTAAATAACTTTCGTCTGCATCCTGGCTGCTTGGAGTGCGTTCCAACAATCTGGACAAAATTATATAATTGCTTCATGCTAATGGCTGGCAATCTCAAAATGAAAATCAACTGACTGATGGGGTACCAGTGAAATCACTGGTAGGACTCCCAACTATTCACAATACACAGTAACTGTTTAGATGAAAGAACTAAACATAACATCTCGAAATTTGCAAATGACTGGGTGAGTGGGAAGGCAACCTGGGAGGAGGATGCAGAGATGCTTCAGTGTGATCTGCACAAGCTGAGTGAGCAGATAAATCCATTACAGATGCAGTACAATGTGAATAAATGCAAGATTATCCATTTGAGGAGCAAAAACAGGAAAGCCCAGAATTCAGAATGGTTATAAACAGATGGGAATGTGTAACAAAGCCTATGTCCATGCACATCAGTCACTGAGGTATAGCAGACAATAAAAGTGGCAAATATATTGGCCTTCATAGCAAGATGCAAGCACAGGAGCAGAGATGCCTTGCTGCAATTCTATAGGTCATCAGAGAGATCACATCTTCAAAATTGTGCGCTGTTTCATCTCTTTCAGTGGAAGGATATTCTTGCTAGGAGGAGTGCAGCGAAGGTCTACCCGACTGACTCCTGGGATGGAAGGACTGGCACATGAGGACAGGTTGAATTTATTAGGATTACATTTGCTGTTTAGAAGAATAGTGGCAGTGGAGAATATTTAATAGAAATATGAAGTATTAACAAGGCTAGACAGGATAGATCCATGACAGGGGAGTCCAAAATCAATCAGGGGTCACAGTCAAAGGATACATAATAAAACATTTAGAACTACGTGAAGAAATTTCTCCACACCTCAAGAAGAGCGGTGAGCCTGTGGAATTCACGACTGCAGAAAGCAGGGGTATGATCCAAAATTAAAATTAATTTGCCAGAGAAGCATGCATCCATGGGCCCAATGAACTAATTTGTTTATCACTGATTTCAATGCATTCAACATTTCAAATCTGAAAATTCTGATCCATCTCATGTTAGGGGACTACAGATCACACATATCATACAAGTACAATAAATGCAGGCTTAAAATTGCTTTGCATCAACACTGATGTGGTGCAAAAACAGGGATTCTACACGTCAGATCAGAAATAACTTCCATGCAATTCTAAAACCAGTTTGGAGAAAGGATACAATTGTGATAAAATGGATAACATATATCATGAATACATGGCGTCACTCATTCAAGAATTTTTTAAACAGAATTAATAAATAATGATGTTTCAAAATGTAGATTCATGATTTTGATTTATAGCACCAGATTTTTAAAATTTTCTTCAAAATTTCCTCAGTATAAAAAAAGTACCATCAGCTCCAACTTACCCACCAATGAAATTCTCACTGGTAAACATCTGCTCCTTCACAAGAAAGTCCTTTTGGGATGGGGGAGGAGCAGTGGTGGTTGGGGAAGAAATGTCCACTGAACTGTAGCTCCTATAGGCTTTGATCTCATCGCCAGCCAATGCCCTTTTAATATTGCACTGCTTTTTTCTGTTATCACTAGTAGTACAACATAAAAAGGGCACTGGACGAACGGACAAAGGGCAGCAAGTTTGATGGTAGGGAATTTCTAACAGACATCACAAACATCAAAGTTGGAAAACAAATCAGCTTTATTTGGCACAACCTTCAATTATTCAGGAAGGGATAACCAAGCCCTAGAACTAGAACTATATTCTAGTGTCAGTCAGATACTACAGAACAGAATACTGCCACAACTGCAGCACTCTCCATAGTTCTTAATACACTAATAATTCAACAAGAACAAAAACAAAAAGGTTTAATAGTTTCAGTCGTGTTGGAAGAACTTATTTTTAAAATTGGAAAAAGTCAAATACAATTTACAGTTTAAAATTTGATGGAAGATTGCAGAAAACAAAAAAATTTAACAGCCTAACTTCAGAATACCAAAAAACCTGGACAAACCAAGACCATCTCCGAAAAATATTATTTACTTACTTTCAGAACACATACTCACTAAAAATACTTTCCTGAACCTATTAATTTCTTAAAGATTTAATTTCAGAAGGATGTTCAATGCTTAAGTTTCTCATCCATGTTGTTTGTTATTCAGAGCAGACTCAACAGCAACCATTAGCAGGCTACATGTCAGAATGAAGCACCATCACACCATCCCACATTTCTAGCAGAGGCCCCATCTTGGTCTATAGCTCCCAAGTCCCCCGCAGCACCTCATCTGCCGTGAACCTCCACTGTAAAGCTCAGATGCTTGCTGGACAGATTAGCCAAGTCATTAATAAACAAACATTTAACATCTTGACAAATTATTTAAGGATACTATCCTGCTTCAGTTATATCAAAGAAACACAGTATTTGCACAGTATCTGCAAAAATGTAACATATTTCTGAATTAATCAATTTTAAAAGTAAACATTACATAATATACCCATATCCTTGTATAAACAATGGAATGAAAACAGAGCAAAGTACATCAATTAAGGTTTAAAAAAAAGGACATGAACAAACATCTGCCATTTTCACATAGCAAATGGTCCAATTTATATATTTCAACAATGGCAACAGAATTCATCAGTAACACGGACTTCGTGATCTAAAACAGGTGATCTGTCAATGCCTCAGTTATAATGACTCTGCAATAGATCTTTTAAACTATGTTAGTTAGGGAAATAGGTCATAACACAGAAAAAAAGTTCCTGTTCATTGAAACGTATCCTGGGAATTTCTGTCACAGGAAGACATGGCCTCATGTTAATTTATCAGGAAGATGACTATTGATCTAACTTCCCATCTCCATTTTTGATGATTGGAGCATCAAAGACTTGTCAAATTTTGGTAATTACTATTTACTGTTTTCAGAATCCTAAAAAATGGCTAGCTCAATGACCTCGAGCGGAAATTTTATTTAAAATCAAACATGAAATGTGCTCTTCAACTCAAACTTATTACTTTGTAAAGAACAAACATCCCAATATTAGGATCTGCATACATTTTACTGGTTTTTCATCTTTCTGTTAGCTGACAAAACCTATCAAAAAGGATTGCATGAATTCAAATAGATTCAGCATGATAAGGGGACTCAAGTTGTTTTACTTAATATTGTATTACTAAAATATTTCTGCATTATCATGTGGAGATGTTTGCAACTGCAAGTCAGGAATGGTTTCACAGTTACTGTAGCAACAATGAAGAATTACAACCGTTTCTCACTACAATCTCCATTTACTAAATTCATAAAAACACTAACATGAGAAGGTATTTGCCCCTGCCTAAATGAATGCTCAAAAAGAGAAACAAATATTGCAAATCACTGCTTTCAAAAGTTTAATGAAAACTGATGATGCAACATTTCAATTTTGTTTTCCCTCATGCATTTTCAAAAATGGAGCAGAAATTTCCCCACTTAAATATTGGAAAGATGAAGACATTGTATTTGCTCCTTGCCATTAACATCATCCTTTTCTTGGACAAGTGTGAGACTGAACCAGACCATTTGTAACTTTGACGGTGTGGTGCTGGAAAAGCACAGCAGGTCAGGCAGCATCCGAGGAACAGGAGAATTGATGTTTCGGGCATAAGCCATTTATCAGGAATCCTGATGAAGGGCTTATGCCCGAAATGGTGGTTGTCCTGCTCCTCAGATGCTGCCTGACCTGCTGTGCTTTTTCAACACCACACAACTCTGATCTCCAGCATCTGCAATCCTCACTTTCTCCTAACATTGGTGGTGTTGACACTGAGAAGACCTTTCAACCACATATCAAGTAGAATGATTAACCGAAACAGCATTTCCTGATTCTAACTCACCTGATGAAATCTACACATCCTACTTTGAGACTTGACTATTTCAGCACACCGCTAACTGGCCAAATATTTCTACTCTGTTCAAAACTAAGATCATTGAAACATTGGTTCCCATGTCCTTACTCAAAAGTTCCATTTACACCATCAACCCATTAGTTGCTGACACACACTACCTCTCAGTGAAGCCACACATCAATTTTAGTGCTGCTCATTAATTTTAAATTCGTTCATAGCCTCAACTCTCCTGCACTTGACTGAAATATTTTTAAAGTGTAGTTATCATTGTAATGTAGGAAGTGTAGCAGTCAATCTGCATTCAGCAAGGTCCCATAAACAGTAACAAGGTAATGACAGAATTTTGACGTCAACTGAGGAATGGGCCAACACACCAGGAATACGTTCCAATTTTGATCTCCCCCAAAACAGTGCTGCCTGAGATAAATGAGGCTTTGTTTATACCTCTCACCTGAAAGGTACCCAATTCTAAGAAACTGCACTCACCTAAGTCTAGTCACTTGGATTTCTCTGATTTTCATATCTCCACCACTGGCAGCTATTCCTTGAGATGGCCAGACCCCAAGCCCTGGAGTTTGTTCCCATGCCTCTCCACCTATCTCACCTTCCTTTAAAAAAAAATCACTGACCTCTTTAAAGAAGCTTTTAGCCATCTGCCTTAAAGCAACTTCACGTGACTTAGTATGAAATTCTGAACTCTGCTTTGAAGCAGTTTGCAACATTTTATTACAGTAAAGGCAGTATATCATTTATAAGCTGTTATCAGCTAGAAACAGTAGATATTTCTACAAATAGCAGCCTTTCAAAACAAGAACACAATCCTGGCTAGATACTGCCAACCAGAAAAGGATCATGCATCCATATATGTACAATATAGCTATCTATAACCTCAACACTCAACGTATTAATTTTTGCAATATGCGCACGGAATGTTTCTTTCAAGAACTTCAAAAGGTTACAAAATCATACACAGAAGCATATATAGAAATAGCTTTTCAGCAGCATTATAATGCTCTCCCACCAGTGGACTCTTAGATTAGATTCCTTAGTGTGGAAACAGACCCTTCGGCCCAACCAGTACACACCGACCTCCGAAGAGTAAGCCATCCAGACCTATTTCCCTCTGACTAATTGACCTAACACTATGGGGCAATTTAGCATGGCCAATTCACCTGATCTGCACATCTTTTGAACTGTGGGAGGAAACCGGAGCACCCGGAGGAAACCCACGCAGACACAAGAAGAATGTGCAAACTCCACACAGACAGTCACCAGAGGCTGGAATCAAACCTGGTGCCCTGGTGCTGTGAGGCAGCAGTGCTAACCACTGAGCCGCCCTGTATTTAATTAGTGGATTGCTTTGAATTAAGTCAGAGTTTGACTTAATTTAACAACAGTTTTTAAATCTTATTTTTGTTTGAAAAACACGGATTTAAAAAAAGACTCTTAACTTTCCTCCACAATTGCCAGATTAAATCCTAAACTTCCATGGCTTCCTCTCACTGTTGAAGAATCAAATTCAGTCACAGATCCAAGCAGTTCTCAGTAAAAATGTTTGACAAATAACATGCCAATATTTCGTGTGTATGTCTGAATAGAGCATTCGGAATGGCTCAGGGAATGTAAGCAGCAGGTCTAAAACAAATGCCACTGCCTTATTGAGCAGGAACACAGCACACCTTTTTAAAAAAAACTCTTGAAAGGTTATTCGTGGAGTTGACGACGATTTAAAAAAAAAGGAAAAACAACACTTCGTTTGTCCAAAGCCAGCAGTTCCACTCGACTAAATCACCTCTGAAGCTCAAATGCCTAACTGAGCACAGAAAATGGTGAACAGAAATGGTGCAATTCAGAGGCACGGGTGCAAATCCATGGGAGAATAGAGTTTATAACTGTGAAATGCTGCAAACAAGCATTTAAAACATACAACCACTACGGCACCCCTCGGGGGCGCGCGGACAAGCTTCTCCTACTTTTTGGGAGGGGTGGAGGAGAATTGCCTTCGGACACAATCCGGTTAATAAAAGATGCACCGCAGCTCATTTGTCTTTAAATCAGTTTTGCCACTTGCAAAAAAAAAGCAAAAACAAGGAAAAGGTACGAAATAAAAACAAAATGTTTCTACGAACATTATTTTTGAAAAAAAATGAAAAAGGTGATCCCGATTAGATCGGGTCGACAGTTTAAAACGAGCGGGTCCTATTGACTGGGGGGGGGGGCGTCGACCGAAGAGCTCGGCGGGCGGTAACAGCAGTTGAAGCGTGGGCGCGCACACGGAAGCCGCCGCGTCGTCCCGCACTCCGGAGCAAGCGATCTTCACCACGCGAAGGCGCGCGCACGGCGAAGAACGGGCGCGAGCGTCGACAAACGCCGGGAACGCCTCGCAAACACCCCACCCCCACCCCTCCCCTCTTCCGCACGTTTCATCACCAGAATAGCTGCTGATTCCCCGAATACCGACTAAAACCCCCATGCTCTGGATCGAGGCCATTCCGATCGAAAGAGAAAGAGAAAAAAACATCACAAAGACGTCGGAGTGGGCGCCGCCGCCGCTTTGGGAAGAGAGAGAAATCCCACTCCCGCCATTTTCGCACCAGTTACCCGGATGCAAATCAAGACGAGGGGCTTTCAAACAAATTAAAGTTTTAACCATAAAAAAACACCCAACGCGCTCGCGAAGGGTTTTAAAAAACTTTTTTCCCGCGACCACAAGGCTTTACTCTACCCAATGCAATAGGTTTCTTACGTTAAAATTCGCCCCCTACCATTCAATAATTTTTTTAATTTTTTTTAATAAAACCTCTTACCATCGCTTCCAGCTTGTTGACCGCGGCCTCCATATTGAATAGTTGACATTCCGAAGGCAAACCGATAAAGGGGGCTCGCGGACGTGATGATACGTAGCATCCTATTGGTCGGTTACTGCACGATTCTGTATTCCAATTGGATCAAACCTGTCTCCTGAATGGACAAACCATTCCCACCACCTACTGTCGTTTAGGACGCGCTTTCCGATTGGACAACAGCCAGGCCGACCTGTTCGATTGGACATCTGGGACAAGTTGGTCTTCCATTGGTGTCCGAGACGCAGCATGGCATTGGATAGCGACCGCTGGTGCTCTCTGATTGATCGGAGTCGGATCGGGCCTGCTGTTGAGAGGCTTGATGCAATTGGTCGAGGATGGCAGATGGCTGTGATTCGTGAAAGGCCGGCCCCCATTGGATGGCTGACAAAAGGTTTTTTTAAAATTTTAAATTTGGCCGCCGTTGGGCTCTGGTCGCGCCGCTGCGTTCAGGTTAGTCTACGGTGAGTTTTAGGTAGATGGTATTGGGAAACTCTCCGTGATAATATTAAACAATTCTGAATGTTAGAGATTAAACTAGAAGTAAAAGGAGTATGTCGTTCGGCCCCTTCAGATTGCTCCTGTATTAGAGTCAATGAGATGTACAGCATGGAAATAGACCCTTCAGTCTAACCCGGCCATACTGACCAGATGTCCCACCTGTCAGCACTTGGCCCATATCCCTCCAAACCCTTCCTATTCATATACCCGTCCAAATGCCTTTTAAATTTTGTAATTGTACCACCACTTCCTCTGGCAGCTCATACCATACATGTACCACTCTCTGTGTGAAAACGTTGCACTGTAGGTCTCTCCTATATCTTTCCCCTCTCACCTGAAACCTATGCCCTCTAGTGTTGGACTCCCTGACCCCAGGGGAAAAGACTTTGCCTATATACCTTATCCATGCCCCTCATAATTTTGTAAACCTCTATAAGGTCACCCCTCAGCCTCTGATGCTCCAGGGAAAACAGCCTCAGCCTGTTCAGCCTCTCTCTATAGCTCAAATCCTCCAACCCTGGTAACGCCCTTGTAAATATTTTCTGAACCCTTTCAAGTTTCACAACATCCTTCTGATAGAAAGGAGACCAGAATTGCTTGCAATATTCCAAAAGTGGCCTAACCGATGTCCTGTACAGCTGCAACATGACCTCCCAATTCCTGTACTCAATACTCTGACCAATAAAGGAAAGCATACCAATGTCGTCTTCACTATCCTATCTGCCTGCGACTATACTTTCAAGGAGCTATGAATCTGCACTCCAAGGTCTCTTTGTTCAGCAACACTCCCTCGGACCTTACCATTAGTGTACAAGTCCTGCTAAGAATTGCTTTCCCAAAATGCAGCACCTCGCATTTATCTAAATTAAACTCCATCTGCCGCACCACAGCCCATTGGCCCATCTGATCAAGATCCTGTTGTAATCTGAGGTAACATTCTTTGCTGTCCACAACACCTCCAATTTTGTTGTCATATGTAACATCTGGAGGCCAAAGTTGGGAGAGCTGTCTCATAGACTAGTCAAACAACAGCCTGACGTAGTTGTACTCATGGAATCATACCCTATAGACAATGGATCTATCACCAAACCTGGATATGTCCTGTCCCACCAGGATAGACCCAGCAGAGGTGGCAGTACAGTGGTACACAGTCTCAAGGTAGTTTCCCTGGGAGTCCTCAACAATGACTGGACCCCATGATTTCTCATGGCTTCAGGGTAAACATGGGCAAGGAAACTTGCTGCCGATTATCACGTAACTCTTCCATATTGAACAACACTTGGATGAAGCACAGAGGATGGCAAGGGAACAAATGTTCTCTGGGTGGGGAATGCAATGCCTACCAATAAGAGTAGCTCAATAACAGTACTACTGACCCAGCTGGTCAGATTTGAAAAGATACAGCTGCTAGACTGGGTCTACAGCAGGTGCTGAGAGAACCAATAAGAAGGAAGATTGTACTTGACCTCATCCTTCCCAATCTGCCAGCTGCCGATACATCTGTCCATGACAGTATTGGTAAGAGTGATCACCACTCAGTCCTTGCGTGGCACTATCACCTTGCTAAATGGTACAGACTTCAAACAGGTCTAGCAGTTCAACACTGGGCATCATGAGGTCCTGTGGGCCATCAAAAGTAGCAGAATTGTACTCCATCGCAATCTAATCTCATGGCCTGGCATATCTCCCAATCAGGAGAAAGTGAGGATTGCAGATGCTGGAGATCAGAGCTGAAAATGTGTTGCTGGAAAAGCGCAGCAGGTCAGGCAGCATCCAAGGAGCAGGAGAATCGACGTTTTGGGGATGAGCCTTCCTGAAGAAGGGCTCATGCCCGAAACGTCGATTCTCCTGCTCCTTGGATGCTGCCTGACCTGCTGTGCTTTTCCAGTAACACATTTTCAGCTCATATCTCCCAATCAACCATGACCATCAAGGCAGGGGATCAACCTCAGTTCAATAGACAGTACAACAGGGCATGCCAGTAGTAGCACCAAGCATACCTGAAAATGAGGTGTAAACCTAGTGAAGCTACCAAACAAGATACTTGATACCAAACAGCATAAGCGGCAAGTGATTGATACAGCTAAGCAATCCCACAAGCAGCGGATCAGATTTAAGCTCTTCAGTCCTGCCACATCTCGTTGTGAATGGTCTTGGACAATTATACAACTCATTGGAGGAGGAGACTCCATAAATATCCCATCCTCAATGATGGAAGAGTCCGACAAATCAATGCAAAAGATAAAGCTGAAACACTCGCAGCAATCTTCAGCTAGAATTGCCAACTGAATGATCCATCTCGGCCCCCAACAATGGTCTCCAGATTACCAGTCTTCAGCCAATTCAGTTTATTTCATTTTATATCAAGAAATTGTTGGAGACACAGGATACTGAAAAGGCTATGGCCCCTGACAATATTCTGAGAATAGTTTAGAAGATGAGTGCTACAGAACTTGTCATTCCTCTAGCCAAGTTCTTCCAGTACAATTACAACATTAGCATCTGTCTACCTGACTATGTGTAAAATTGCCCAGGTATGTCCTGCACACACAAAGCAGGGCAAATCTAACATCAGTAGTACTTTGCTTTCACTAAAAAGTAAAATGGTTATCTTGTTATCACACTGCTGATGGTAGGAGCTTTTGCTTTTTAATTTATGGTATTTGGGTTTTTAGTGGTTGAACCAGCATTTATTGCCCTTGAGAAGTACTGAGTAGAATGGCACCAAGGATGAAATGTCTTTATGTGGAGAAGCTGAGGTTATTCCCCTCCAAATAAACTTATGAAATAGGTCCAGGAGTATGCCATGAAATCCCTTGAGTCTGGTGTACCAATAGTTAAGATCTGAGCTGATTTTTGACCTCTGCAGTATTTTCTCATGTACTCACCATAAGCAATGATTTCCTTTGATTCCAAAAATATCAAGTTTAGTTTTTGAATATACACAAAAACAGAACATCTACATCTGGAGTAAAGATTTAAAATGTTTAAGTGAAAATGTCTCCTCAGCTCAATCATAAAGGGCTAGCCATTTAACCTGAAAGTAAGCACCCTCTGTTCTGGAGTTTTCAACCACAGTAAACAGCCTCTCAGCATCTACCCTGTTAAACCTTCTCAGAATTTTATATGTTACAATGAGATCTGCTCATTCTTTTAAACATCATACATTCAAGATCCATTCTATTCAATCACTCATAAAAATTCTCGACCCCAGGACTCAAATGTGCCACCTCCATTTGTCAGCTGCCTGGGCCCTAAACTCTAGAGATCCCCACCTAAAATTTGCTACTTCTCCATCTTCGTTTCCTCTTTCTTGATGCTCCATACAAGCCACTTGGTCTAATACCACCTTGAATGGTACAATGGCACACTTTGTTTCATTCTAGAGATCCCCACCTAAAATTTGCTACTTCTCCATCTTCGTTTCTCTTTCTTGATGCTCCATACAAGCCACTTGGTCTAATACCACCTTGAAGGTACAATGGCACACTTTGTTTCATAACTTTTTTGTGAAGTGATTTGGGACTTTTATTATATTGCTGTACAATTTAAGTTGGAGAGTCACAAGGATGTACAGCACAGAAACAGACCCTTCATCCAACTCAATCCATGCCAACCAGATATCCTAAATTAATTTTCCAGCATTCAGCCCATATCCCTTTAAACTCTTCCTACTCATATACCCATTCAGATGCCTTTTAAATGTCATAATTTTATCAGCCTCCACCATTCCTCTGGCAGCTCATTGCATATATGTACGACCCTCTGCAATGTAAAAGGTGTGACTTAGGTCTCTTTTAAATCTTTCCCCTCTCACCTTAAACCTAAACACTCTAGTTTTGGACTCCTCCACCCTGGGAAAAGACCTTGACTATTTACCCATCCACGCCCCTCATGATTTTATAAACTTTTATAAGGTCACCCCTCAGCCTCCGATGCTCCAGGGAAAATAAACCCAGGCTATTCAGCCTTTCCCTATGGCTCAAATCCTCCAACCCTGGCAACATCCTTGTAGTTCTTTTCTGAACATTTTCAAGTTTACAACATCTTTCCAATAGCAAGGAGACCAGAATTGAATGCACTATTCCAAAAGTGGCCTTACCAGTATCCTGTACAGCCACAGCATGATTTCCTAGCTCTTATACTCAATGCACTGACTAATAAAGGCAAGCCTACCAAATGCCTTCTTCACTATCCTGCCTACCTATGACTCCACTTTCAAGGAACTATGAACCTGCTTCCAAGGTCTGCAAGATTTTCATTTAAGAAATAAAAGAAAAATTTCATAGGATTGTTATAGCATAGAGGGAGGCTATTCAGCCTAATGCACCCACAGTGGATCTATTACTTAATGTCAATCATCTGCCTTCCCATATCCCCCTGCACACAATTTCTACTCAAATAATCATTCAACGCTCTCATGAATGCCTCAGTTGAATCCCTCTGTTCCACATTTCCTGGAACTGCATTCCATATCCTAACTACTTGCTACGTGAAAAATATTTTTTCACATCACCTTTCATCATTTGCACATCAATTTAAATTTGACTCCCTTGTACTTTTATCTTTTATGAGCAGGAACTGTTTCTCCCTTTCTACTCTATCCAGTCTGCTCATGATTTTTAAAAACCTCTATCAAATCTCCTCCTGGCTTCCCCTCTCCAGCAAGATCAGTCCCAATCTATCCTCATAACTGAAATTTCCCATCCCTGAAACTATACTGTAAATTGCTTCTGCATGCCCTCCAATGTATTCTTTCCTATCATGTGATGTCCACAACCATACACAATATGCTACGGTCTAACAAGTATCTTGTGTAAGTTCGACATCATCTCTGCTCTGATACTCTACACTGCCATAAATAATTCTCAGAACACTGTATGCTTTATTAACTGCTCTCTCCATCAGCCACTTTATACAAACAAAAATCAAGGTACCCCTGGTCCTGCATCTCCTTTAGAATTGTACACTTTATTTTGTATTGTCTTTCAATATTCTTCTAACCGAAGTGAATCACCTTGCATTTCTCTGCATTGAACCTCAACGGCTACCTATCTGCTCACTCCACCAACTTGTCAATGTCATTTTGGAGTTCTACACTGTTGTCCTCACAATATATAATTTTTCCAAAACTTGCATTTAGATTGCATCTTTCATGACCTTTTGACGTCCTAAAGTGCCTGATGTATAAAGTACTAATTGAAGTTTAGTCATTAGTGTTAGCTGGAAACGCAGCCAATTTGCACAGAGCTAGCTCCAGCAACAGTAATATAATAGTGGCGAGGTACTCTGTTCTTGGATGTGAATTGAGAGATGAATATTGGCTAGGACAGTGTTTTTAATGTGAACTTGAATATAACTTCTCGTAATTCCACTGATCTGACTTGTTCATGCATTTCCTGGTGGAGCACAGTTTCAGCTCGGCATTGATAAAAGTTGTGTTGTTAGGAGATGCAGGAATGAATGACAAAACGCCTCAACCCCCAAAGGGATCAGTGCGATGCTGTAGTGGAAATGCAAGTCTTCCTGGAATCTCTTTTCTGCAAAGTTGAATATCCCAACACCATATTGTTAGATTAGATCCCCTACAGTATGGAAACAGGCCCTTCGGAGCTACCCACCCAGACCCATTTCCCTGCATTTATCCCTGACTAATACTACGGGCAATTTAGCATGGCCAATTCACCTGACCAGCACATCTTTGGATTGTGAAGGAAACCCACTCAGACATGGGGAGAATGTGCAAACTCCACACATACAGTCTCCTGAGGTGAGAATTGAACCTGGGTCCCTGGTGCTTTGAGGCAACAGTGCTAACCGCTGAACCACCGTGCTGCCGTTGAGTGTTTTGAAACAACAATATCCAGATCTAAGGTGCTTGATTTTTGCAACACAGCATTTTAGTGTTCCATAACTTTTCTTCTGTAGTCATGCTCAGGTTGAGTCAGCGTCGCAGGAAGTGGAAGATCATGAGAAAACGGCAAACTATGGAAAAAGTATGGAATAATAGTAAGCGACGTCTGCTTGCAAAAAACGAAAGGAATGTCTACAAGACGAAGCCAACTGCTGCTGAAACAGCAGGGTGAGCAGTTCTCTGACTTTAATTAGCAAGGTTAGCCTGTTACAATGGTTGGATAATTTGGAAAATTATACTGTAAATGAACAATATTAATTTCCTTTATTGTCTTCTGTCCACCCACAAAGAAATCTATTGAATTAGTATTTATAACTTCCTTAAAAAGATCCCCCAATTGATTTTGGTTTGATAACTGTTATAGACAATTTCACATCTGATCATTAGTTCTCTTTCTCTTCCCCCACCACAGCCCCAAAGTAAGCTTTCTGTTCACTTGCCCCCAACCCTGTTCAGTTATGATGATATTTGGATCTTAACTTTGAATGTTAAGATCCGCAGTGGTCTTCCCATTGCCCAGAACATACCTGATTCAAATGGCTCCAATCCACTTTGGGAATTGCTAATGAATTGTTTAAGTTTTCAATTTAATAGTTGTTAGGTGGTGGCTGAAGGATCTTGGTCTAGGCTGACACCACAGTACAGTTCTAATGTAGTATTGCACATTTGGAGTAGGTGTCAACCAAATTCCAGTTTGACTTCTTGATTGGTACAATTTGAAGAACGGGGTTGATGTTCTCCTGATGTCCTGGCTGTCATTAGTGTCTCAATCAGCATCACTAAAATTGTTTGATCATTTATCTAATTATTTTTTTCTGGTGTATTTTCATGTGTCAATTGGTTACTGTGTTTCTGCATTACAACATTGACCACAATCTAATGTGCTTCATTGACTGTGAAGTGTCCTTTGCGTCCTGAAGATGCATAAGAAATTATAGAAATGCAAATTTGTTATGTCCCAATTTACCTGAGTGTGTCTGACAATATGCAACATTTCTCAAGACTTGCCTGCTGCTACTCAGTACAAATAAAGTATTTGACATTAATATTTGTTCTTACTTTGTGGACCACTGGCAGGATGCATGGTTTAGTTGCATTTCTTTTTGTTTTAAATCCAGGAAGAAAGGAGTACCAGTGTCTAATAGCAACTCCTCCCAGCATGAACTAGTTCCTATTGGGCTCGTTTCTTTAGTGAGTGTGAGGAATGTGCTGAATCCTCTTAAAGCTGTAGTTTCGTCCTTGTGCAGTTGGTGGCTGAACAACATTAATCAGGTATAAATGCAAAATTAGACCTCTAATTCACATGTTAAAGATTATTTTGATTTCCCACAGCCAGTTGTGACTTTACCTATTTTCCAACAATTGACTATAATTCTATATGTGAACACCTTAAGCAGGTTTGATTTTGCAATTTTCATTTTAAAATTAGTTAGTTTTATTTTGTATACTGGGACCTGGTGATCACAAAATCTCTCAAATTTTCTGCCTCAAAATGATTCCTTGTTAGTTTGATCTGAGAACCTTCAGTTACCTCTTCAAAATAGTTTTTGATGAGGCTGATTGACTGCAAGCCTCTTATATGCTCAAGCACACAGTTTGATCATATCTCTCTTTCTCCGGCTTTAGAATTCAGCCGTTCCATCCCAACTTGGAGACTTCATGCTCCAGTCTCCATGGTTTCAAGACCCCAGAACCCTGTTTCTGAGAACTCTCTGGCTTCTCACATTCCTGTGTACTTTAGTTTTTACATGAGCCAGACAGTACCTGATGCACTGTAGGTGAATAAGCACAATCTGGGGTGAAAATCTCTTCAAAGCTTAATCCTTCTCTTCCCCTAGGAGAAAGTGAAGTTGAAAAGTGTGATGCTGGAAAAGTGCAGCAGGCAGAATTCCTGAAGAAGGGCTTATGCCCGAAATGTCGATTCTCCTGCTCCTTGGATGCTGCCTGGCCTGCTGCGCTTTTCCAGCGCCACACTTTTCAACCCTTCTCTTCCCCTATCTTCCCTTCAATATCCCAGACTTCAAGTTTGATTTAAATTTGCAGGCTATTCACCATTTAAAATATTTATCCTTAAATCCCTATTCTAAGCAGGTTCATTTTTGAATTTATATTCTCTAGAATTTTTAAAATACTCTACAATATATAAGTGGCGCAGATGCAATGGAAAATTGAAAATTTTGGAATACAGGCTGTGGGAATAGAGATGGAAGAGGTTTTGAATCAAATTACAATAAGTGGTCACGTAGTATTAAGAAGTAGAAGATTAGGCCGTCAAACCTTCAAACCTATTCTCACGTTCTAGATCATGGCTGGTCATTTACTTCAGCATCATATTTGCATGTAATCCTCATACGCCTTGATGTATTAATAACTAGCAGTCTATCATTTGCTATCTTGAATTAATGACTAAACTTCTGTAGCCCTCCTAAATAGAGAATTCTAATAATTCATCACTGAGTGAATATGTTCTGCCTTGTTCCAAGTCCAAATGGCTTCCTCTTTATTCTGAAATTGTGTCCCCTGGTTCTAGACCACATAGCCGGGGGAACTGTCCTTTCTGTCATGTTGTTCCAACTTCCAGAGAATACAGGCCCAGCCTCCCAATCTGTCTTCATAGGACAGTTCACCATCACAATCCAGTGAATCTCCTTCGTACTCCTTCTATGGCAAGTATATCCTTCCTTAGGCAAAGGGACCACAGCTACACACAATATTCCAAATGCAATCTCTCCATTGTACTATACAATTGAAACAAGATTCTTTACTCCTTTATGTTCTTACGTTATCAAACCTTCTTGCAATCAAGACTGACAAGACCATTTGATTCCTGAATTGCTTACTGTATCTGCATACTAACTATCATTGGCATATGAGCAAGGACACTGAGGTGTCCTTGGACATTAACACTTTCCAATCTCTTATCATTCAATAAATAATCTGCATCTCTGTTCCTCCTACCAAAGCGGAGCTTCTCACATTCATCCACATTATTTTCTATCTCCTATGCTCTTGTCCACTCACTCAACCTATCTAAATATCCCAAGGCCTCAAATAACTTAGATTCCCAACAAATGTTATATTACCTGCTGTTTTAAAAAATTCTCAAGGTCAGGTTCGTAGGAGAGTAGTCTGACACAGAACAAACGACCAAGAGGCGAGTCTGCTAGAATATGAGCATTTTATTCCCCGCAGCGTCGCCACAACCAGGTCTCATACTTACAACGGGTCTGGCTTATACTCACTCTACATGTTACCGGAACTGGGAGCCGTCAGTTCTCGTAGAGCGGTTGCCAACAACCCACGCTCGGCGGTTAAACGTAACCCCGGAGCAGACTCACCGAACTGGAGACTTTTCCAGCTGATATACTCTTTTCCAGATATAAACATTCATGTGAACAGCAGAGCAAGGCTAAAAAACACATTCCATTCTGGTTACATACAGATAAGAAGATTCACACGGGGAGGTGTGTAATAAGATTCACACGGGACTAAGCAACACCTCCATTCCGGTTAGATTCACACATGTATTGGGACATAATTTTTAACCGTTTCACCACACCTGCAAACTTGAAAATATTACTTTTGGTCCCCAAATCATTGGTGAATAGCAGGTGCCCAAGCCCTGATTCTTGCTGTACTGTACTCATTACAAACTGCCAAAATTAAGACACCCATTTATCTTTACCTGATTTCTGCCTGTTAACCAATCCTTAATCCTTGCTCGTGTATGAGCTCAGATTTTATGCACTTTAATTTTGTTTACTTGTGTCATTTATGGGACTAATCTTTACAAATATATAAATGATTCTGCTAGCAACATCCTCACAAAAAAATCAAGCTTTTCCCCCTCAAATCTGCTCTGTCTGTGCCATATCAGACAATTGTTCTCTTCATATCTATAATCACATCCATAATAGATTCTTGTATTTTCCCTCCTGATGCCAGACTTAAGGGTAGTTTTTTGTTTTCTCTCTCACTTAACAAACTCTTGCAATCTTCCAATCTTCAGCCACCAATGCAAAATTAATAGAGTTTTGATAGTAGATGCACTGATGAACATCCATCTCTAACTATCTTTTCCAACACTTCAGGTCGTTTTGCTATAATGCGACAATTGTGTTCCTCTGCAACCCCATGCTATAGAAAATCATTATATCTGTTCAGCAGAAACATTGCGATATCCAAATATCGTCCACAATTCATGAGAATTGTGTGATCTTTCCTCCGCCATTTATAGTGGTTTGTCTCTGCCACTTCCGGTTGTCAGTTTCAGCTGTCCGCTGCAGTGGCCGGTATATTGGGTCCAGGTCGATGTGTTTGTTGATAGAATCTGTGGATAAGTGTCATGCCTTTAGGAATGTTCTCTGTTTGGCTTGTCCTATAATAGTAGTGTTGCAGCGGACAGCTGGAACTGACAACTGGAAGCGGCAGAGACAAACCGCTATAAATGCCGGAGGAAACATCACAGAAGCGCTTCACAGGAGGCTCCCAAGCACTGAGGATATTACCTAGACAGGGCATGAAACGTCTGCAACACCAATTCCCAGCTTGGCGAACAGAACCACAACAACGAGCACCCGAGCTACAAATCTTCTCACAAACTTTGATCTCCTGTTTCTGCTTGTACATATCTGTCTTTGAACACCTTTCCAGATTTACATACTTTAGAGAAGCTTTTATGATGTGTTTTTATGTTTCTGGCTGTTTTACAATCCTGTTTTCTTCTCTTTTTGTCTAACAATGTCTTGGCCCTTCTTTACTAGATTCTAAAATTTTACCAATCCTGAGGATTGCAACTGTCATAGCCTTGTCATTTAATCTAACACCATCTTTACCATATTAGTCATGACTCTCTCTCCTTTTTTCCATCCTTCCCTGTCCCCTTTCCTGATTGTAATGATAATTAAGTCTGTTGTATTACCCTTTGTGCCATTCAATTGCAGTCAGTCAATTCAGTACGCTTTGAGGCTGAAACCGAGGGCTTATTAATTTTGACTGACCAGCAAGTGAAATGAATCAAAAATGAAACAATCGTATCTTATTGCTTTGCCAATGATTTGTTTCTTCTGTGTTTACAGGGTTTAGAAGTAATGAAAGACATTTTATTTCCTTCTCGTGTTTACTTACGGGAACTGAATGCACTACGACAACATATTGAGGCACTTGAGATGAAGCTAGTACAATTGCAAGAAATCTGCAATGTAAATTTGGTAAATGGATCACTTCAATCAGGATATGTTTTGTGCAGTGTATCCACAATTAAAACAATTTGGAATGCTTCTGTTTGCTAACTTTTGAAATCCTTGTGTTGGGTGAAAACACATGGACAAATAACAAGCATCATCAAATTATTAGACTCAATAGAAAGTTTCCACAATTTGGATCACCAGTGTTTCTATGATTAAGTAATGTGTCGTGAATATTAAGAATGTCAGCTGATTTGGGACAAACTTTCTCTACAGAAACCAGCACCAAGCTCTAGAGAAGTAAAAATCAAGATCTAAATGACTCTGCTACAACATTTTCAAAAACATCATGTATTTCTTAAGCTAATGGGCCAAATAAGACTACAGGACACTGCAGTTGAAGTTTGTGCTTGCAATGCTGTTCCTAATAAGCTACATTAGAAAAAAACCCTACATTTTTAGAATTATCGAGACGTGATTCATAGAGTCATATGGCATGGAAACAGACCCTTGGGTCTGTCCAATCCATGCCGAACATAATCCCAAACTAAACTAGTCCCACCTGCCTGTCCCTGGCACATATCCCTCCAAACCTTTTTTAAATCTCTCTCCTCTCACCTCCAGATACGAGAGCCTTATTAGCATTTAATTCTATAGTGTAAACAGAGTTTTTTTTAGACGTGTAGTAATTAAAAACGTATATAATGAGTAAAAATATATTCAAGGAGCACAAATCTGTGGAACCTCTATAAATTGGCTAAATAATAGAAAACAGAGTAATATCAAAGGGTTATAGATCTAATTGGACTTGCATATAGCAGCAGATATTTGATGTTCTTGTGCAATGCTGATATATGTTATCTTTGAAGGCTTGAAAATGCTGATTTCTAGTAAATGATGCCAATTAAATGAGGAAATAAAGATTTTTGTTGTTAGAATAGAAAAACACTTTTTAATTGCCTGCAAAAAGACTTGACAAAGTGGGAAAGTAAATTTTGAATTAAATCTGAATGCCAACCTGTATACAGGTATGAGTGTAAAAGTGGATGAGGGATATATTAGTCAGGAAATGATATTGTGTACTATTATATTATGTTTGTGAAAAGATAGAGATGAAAACAGCTATGAAGAGGGGATAATAAGTTGAAGCTATTGTAATTTGAGGGGGGAGATTTTGAGCGGATGTGTTCAGTGTTTTGGGAAATGGTTAAAATTACTTCATGCAAAACCTGAATATGCGAACTCAATGTTAAGCTCAGCTGCACATTTAATCATTCTTAATCACTAATTCCTGGAATAGACTAGTACTGGTGGATAAAGTACTGGCTTTGTCAATTTGAAAATCTATCTTTTGTGACGTGGTCGATCTGTATCCACTGAAGGAATGTTTTGCCACTTGAAATGTCCCTTTACATTAAAGTAGATGTTCTGCATTATTAGTTTATAGATCTTGATAATGTTCTGAGGTCTACATGTCTAGGATTACACAAAGAAATTGATTCCTTTGAACAGGTTCCACAAAATAACACAGGTTTTAATTGGCTACTTTGCAAGTATTCCCATAGAAGGTGATGTTATCAAGATATCGATTTGCATTGTATGATTGATGCTAAAGTTGAAAGTATGAAAATAAATACTGACGTAATCTGGGTTGGAATAAGGGGTTTTCTGAACGTATCCAACTGTTGGTCCTGATTGAGCTGTGTTAGATAAATTCAAAGAAAGGGGAGCCTGCACTATTTAATATATTTAACTACTTTATAAGGTGCAGGATTGTTCCCATGGACTGAAGAAAAGCTGAACTGGTACAGTTATTGAGTTTATTAGTCAAAACACAAAATTTATATGCTTATTGTCATTAGCTTTTGTTGAAGGTATGTTGTTAGATATGATTATTGCAGATGTATTATTGAACACCTCAACACCAGAGGTTAGGTACACTTAACATGATTTCTGAGGAGGAAAATAGTGTCTTCTTAAATTTGTTGAGGAAATTATTAGCCTCTTTAGCAGAGGCAAATGATCCGATCAAAATATTTACTCTGCCTTTCAAATGTCAAGCTGCTAATAGCCTAATAGGCTATTCAAAAAGATTAACATCATATGAGATTAGGAGTGAATTTTGGGCTGGTCGAGAAATTGATAGCATTCCTGAATGCAGATATTTGTTATTAATGACAGTAGACCTGCATGGGAATCAGTCACTCATGACATTTTACTCTTCTCAATCTATATCTGAACTGGATGAAGGTTGAGAGGAACTGCCCATAATTTTGGCAGATTATAATACAGGTAAATGTAGTGTCATGTACATGAGCAGGGTTAGTGAGGAACATGTACGTATGCTCTGCAAGATTGTGAACACAAGTCAACACTGAATCCAAGGTAGTTTGGTGTGCACATCAGTGCAAAAGTAACCTTGACTCAGACTGTCATTAGATCCCCAAAATGTGAACTTTCCATTCTCCATTATGGTCTCACACCAATTCATATTTGCATAATTCATTATTTTTATTATTTTTATTTTTAATTGTTTTTGTCTGGAAATTTGTAAAACTTATTTAGGTGTTAGCTGCACCAAATGTGTAAATTTAACAGGAATATATTTGCACAATAAATAGAATAATTAATTGCATTACACAGTACAGTGTAATGTTTTGTGTTTGTATATATTGATGGGCAATGTCAGTTGGTAGTTTTAAATACCTCCCCTACCCCACAGCCCCCAAAAAAAGTCCCTAATACTTTGAATTTTTCTCTTTTTATCTCTTACAGGAGTCTAATAATTCAAAAAGTGCTGATTCATGTTCCTATCGAAAATATGTTGATTTCTCTCCAGGCCCTACAAAAATACCAGTGTGGCCAGTCCAGCCAATCATGAGTCGTACCTTACCACAAAAACCATTTGGAGCCCTTCCTCCCCAGCCTCCACCTCCACCACCCCCTCCTCCACTACCACCACCTTCTGTGTTTGTGCAGAAACCATTGCAGATTCAGCGGAAAACTAGGAGTGAAAATTCTTTGCAAGTGAGTGTGTGTTAAGCTGTAGAATGAGATTTAAAATAAAAATTAAGATGTAAATTGCAGTCTTAATGTTTATTTGTAATCATCAAGAAATTTTCATTCTGTTTTCAAATAATTACAGAACTTTTGTAGAATTATTACTTGAGATATTTAAGCCATGATGTGGAGGTGCCAGTGTTGGACTCTGTGGACAAAGTCATAAGTCACACAACACCAGGTTATAATCCAACAGGTTTATTTGAAATCGCAGGTTTTTGGAGTGCTGCTCCTTCATCAGTTGAAGTGACTTCATCGGCTGAAGGAGCAGTGCTCTGAAAGCCTGTGATTTCAAAACAACCTGTTGAACTATAACTTGGTGTTGTATGACTTCTGACCTTGCGATATTTAAGGTTTTTTGACTCTAAATCTTGAGTTTTGAGAAGATGCTAATGTGATGTAGATGGCTACATAAATTATATACTTGAATCGAATCTCAGTCGTAGGATGAGGAAGCAGTCTCCGAGATGCTTGAACTCTGAAGTCCAAAACTGCAGAGTGTCAACTTTGATCCACTGTTGATACTCCTGCATCTGTTGGAGTCAACTCTCAAGATGACCCTTTGCTTCTGTAGCAGAAGGAATGCCATTTTAAGATTTTATTCCGAAATATTTTATTTGTTCACAACAAAGACGAGTTAAGCCGAACATCATGTTTTCGTGCTGTATGATTCTAGGACTCGAGTATGTGATCATCATTGATGAGGCCAGCCTTTATTATCTATCCCAAATTGCCCTTGGGATGACAGCACTGAGTTGACTTTTCGAACCACTTAGTCCATGTGATTTTGGTACATCCACAGTGCTGTTAAGAAGAAAGCTCTAGGACTTTGACCCTGGGATAGTGAAGGAACAGTAGTATAATTGTGGGTCAGGTTGAGCTGAGGCCATGAAGTATGCAGTGGCAGAATTTGAAAAATGAGGAGTTATTATTATTGCCACCATTTGACCAGATTCAAGTCCAAATCCATTCTGTTCCATTGTTGTCAAAGTTGGAAAACAGGAAGAGAAGAGAGCATTTCCCATTGGCAGGGAGTTGGGAACTAAGAAAAATTATGGTGTTTTCTTAAATTAGATTAGATTACTTACAGTGTGGAAACAGGCCCTTCGGCCAAACAAGTCCACACCGACCCGCCACCTACCCAGACCCATTCCCCTACATTTACCCCTTCACCTAACACTACGGGCAATTTAGCGCGGCCAATTCACCTGACCTGCACATTTTTGGACTGTGGGAGGAAACCCACGCAGACATGGGGAGAATGTGCAAACTCCACACAGTCAGTCCCCTGAGGCAGGAATTGAACCCGGGTCTCTGGCACTGTGAGGCAGCAGTGCTAACCACTATGCTGCCCAAATCTGAGAATTAAGATGTTTTGACACAGCATGCCATTCTATGCCAATTCTCTTGCAACAGAATCATCATGAAATAGCAACTAGGATGGAACAACTAATATTGAGAAAATTAAGTGATTAACTAAGAGTCTGAGGAAATTATGGGACATTTGGTTGCATTGAAGCTGCAAGTGACAAATTACTGTGGACAGTTTTTAAAGAGAAAATTCACTTTCTGCCTTCACTTACTTCATCCTGTAAAATTAGGGTAATTTTCCTTGTACTGTGCCATGGAAATCTGGTTGATAGACTACTCCTAACTTTCATTGTTATTCACTTTCACCAATGTTAAAATTCATTGTAATCTGTTGCTTAATTTGGAGCCAACAAATATCAATCTCTCAACTCTGGAAGTTTTAAATATGACAGCGATTATCTTGAGCATAATCTGAAGCAATTCTAAACAAAATAATAATGTGACTTGTAGATTTTTTTCATTGCTGTCTCCTTGCTTTCATAGGCGCTGTCTAAGGAAATTAACAGACCACTGTCCATAACTATGAAAGATTTGATTAATGTAAAACTAAGGAAGACTACAGACGGATTTGAAAAAAAAAAGGTTGGTGTTAATATTATGAGGCTATTTGTTTTATTATTACAGACTGTGCTTTCTAACACTTTGTGGCATTCATAGACTGATCCTGAGAGGATAGGTGGATCATTATCTGTGACGGTAAAGGATTTACTCGAAGTGAAACTGAGGAAGACGCAGAACAAAGTAAATGAACTAGAGGTGAGAACTGTGTACAAATTTCCATTCAAGCAAATCTTTCTGGAATTTTCAAAACAATATGTGAAGGAACAGAGGATAATTAGTCCTGCTGTTGCATTACTTGAATCAAAGTAATAAGCAAAATAATGATTACAAGTTTTAGCTAAGTTATAGACCATAATTGCAAACAAATAATTATCTCTGATTGGCCAGATCATGAAGATGATATTTAACAGGAAGATTTTTCACTTCAGAATTGTGCTGTGTATATATTTTTAAACTTTGCATAATATGTGTAATAAATTACAGATGTTCCTAACCATTGATGTGCCTGGAAGTTCGGTTGTGTGGATGTTCATGTTACTTCGTTGTTATTGTCTGAAGTACTACGATACATTCTTTGTTTGCAGATGAATACACCAGAAAAGAAAAGATCTCCTTTAGTCACAATTTCTGATCTACAAGGCTTTAATTTCCAGACAAAAGCTAACCAACTACAGAAATCAGCAAAAATGATGTAAGCCTGTGAGATCCTTTCCTAACAATGATCTTGTGATCCCTAAATAGTGTAACAAAATAACTATTATTTTAATTATATGTAGCATTTCAGTATGATTATTTATCAGCAATATGTTTTTAAGCAAGTGTTAAAATCTTTAGTTTTGAAGGTTTTTATTTCCAAATTGAACATTTGCATTTGTGGAAAGAGTAGAAAATATGAAGACTTGGATTTACATAATATTTCATGATAAGGGTTTATAACAAAATACAGGTACTTTTGAAATGTGTTCAGTATGTTATATTTTAAATCTTGCAGCCCTTTTTCACATGTCTGCGTGGGTTTCCTCCGGGTGCTCCGGTTTCCTCCCACAGACCAAAAATGTGCAGGTTAGGTGAATTGGCCATACTAAATTGCCCGTAGTGTTAGGTGAAGGGATAAATGTAGGGGAATGGGTCTGGGTGGGTTACGCTTCGCCGGGTCGGTGTGGGCTTGTTGGGCCGAAGGGCCTGTTTCCACACTGTAAGTAATCTAATCTAATAAAGATCCTACAAACAACCAATACGATATGACTAGAAACCCTTTTTAGAGATACTAGTTGAGAAATAAATGTTAATGGTAATAATTGGGAGGTGTTCCCTGCTTTTGAGTTATTATCATGGAATCTCTTTATATCCACCTGGGAGGGTGTGCAAGGCACCAATTTAATGCTTCATCTAATGTACAGCAGTTCTGCTTGCATAGCATTTCCTCAGTACTGCACTAGAAGTGTCATCCAAGATTATGTCCTCACTCCCCTGGAATGGAACTTGAAAATCATCTGACACAGATGGAAATCTTTATCACACCCTGAATTGCAAGTTTTAATAATGAACAATGCATCAAAACAATATTACACTGTTTATGTTTGGTGTAATTATAGCTGAATAAGACAACGTTTTCAAAATGTTAGTCGTCAGAACTCTTAGCAAGAAGTTTATTGCAATAACCTTTATGGGGCCCACTCAAACTATGATAATGATTTTGCTTTATGTTTTGAACAAAATTTTCTCAAAGTAATAAGTTGAACACTTCTGTGTGAACTTATTTTTCCATGAAGATTTGATCTTCTAAGTTTGAACTTTTCTGTTAATTAGGAATGAGAGCCAAAGGTAAAAGATGTTATTGGTTCAAATCTTGTCAAAAGTGGATGCCTTCTTCAATTTTTTTTTTTAAAAGGACTAGGTGTACAATTATGGTGTCTGCATAATATTCCAAATTTCAAGGTCGAATCTAAATGAAGAATTGCCTAAATGTAACTTCAATTTTGGACTTTTTTTCTTAATTAGGAACACTCCACATAAACCTGTGGTCGATTTTCGGCAACGTCTAAAGAAAGTTGCTATAGAAAGGTAATATTAGCTAATAAATGTCATTATTCACTTTTGTAAATACAGCAAACATTGTTTTAACTGGCTACGAATGAACTGCCACTCTCAATAAACTGGCAAAAAATCATATGCCTGAAATACTGAAGGTTTACCATATTATTGTAATCTCCATAATGTCCAAGTTGGCAGTTGAGGGTGCAAGTGAAAAGGCTGTCTGCCAGTAAGTTTTATTTATGTTATTATTTGAATGACATGTGTAGTAAATAAAGTATAACAGTGATGTGTTTACCCAATGTATTGCATTTCTATTACTTAATGTGCATTTTTACGTTGAATATGTGGACCTCTAGATTATCCAGAATATTTGATCCATTGGATACACTCCTGGTCCTGTAGGTGCCAGTTAATACAATTTTGCTGTCTAATATTTTTAAACAGTCTATAATGAACTATAGTAATTTTGGTATATCACAGCCAACTCGTTATAAAAATGATGAAGCAAGTTCTCTTCTGTTTCTTTCATGTATATTACAACTGGACATTTAAATCATAACCTGTAAAATCGTTTTTTTATTTTTCACCTCATAATCGGAAACATTTATCCCACCTTGAGTTATAGTTTTAATCAAACTGGTTTCTTTCCTGTATTAAGCCTATATTATTCAGTTGATCTGAGGTGGTGAACATTGGAAAGTTGCTGACTAAGGGTGAATTTTGCTGTCAAGTTTGATTATGATTATCCCAAAATTCTACATCTTTCCAATAGGATGTTCCTGACTAATATTTGAGGGACTTTTGCTTAGTTCTCTCACCACCACTCCACATCTGCTAAACAATACTGGCACTCTATTGCCATTCTTGTTAAAATTGGCTTGCTCAATTGTTTAGAAATAAAACATTGGAGATTTTTATATCTTTGACATACCCATGCTCCTTCAATCATGTAAACCAGAAGAAGCCTTTTCACTTTTACAGTCTTCCCTTGCCTGCTGTTATTCAGAAGTTTTCCTTTCTACGTTTGGCCCCTTCCCAAGTAAGGTGCCAATCTAATTCAGAAATTGCTGGAAAATTTTAGGAGGGGTCCCTGCACCTGAGACGTTGACTGATTTCTCTTGATAGCTGCTGCCAGACCTGGTGCGCCTTTCCAGCAATTTCTGTTTTTGATTCTGATTTCCAGCATCTGCAGTTCTTTCCCATTTTTATCGAGGATTAAATTATTTTTCCTAAAATGCCATCCTCTCAGTACTTAGTAGTGCCTGGAGCAGAAACAGAAGTTTTGTAAATTAATATTGTTTCATCATTTATTAAAACTGATATTCAAAACTTGGGGAGAAAAAAACAACTGCAGATGCTGCATATCCGAAACAAAAACATTGAAATTACTGGAGAAACGCAGCAGGTTTGGCAGCATCTTTGGAAAGAGAAAAACAGTTAATGTTTCGAGTCTAGTGACGCTTCTGCAGAACTGGTTTCTGAAATTCTGTACTATCTTTCCACAAATGCTGCCAGACCTGTGCTGAGTTTCTCCAATAATTTTTTGTTTTTGTTTTAAAACTTGGTAATTCATTCGAACCTTGCTCTATAAAACAGATGATGCCAGAAGTAACTTTGAATTGAAAGAATGTGTTTTGGGAAGGTGTTGGATACTATTACTTACCCTGTGAAATAATGGTTGTAGGAGCCCTGGTGGCACACCTCTCCATAAAGAGAACCGGGATACTGGAACAGGACTAACACCAGTTATGACACAAGCACTAAAACGGAAATTTAAGGTAATTGCAAAACAATTAAATTGCTTTCTCTCAAATGTTCCTCCTCCACACATAGATGAACTACTTCATAACATGTTTTAGAACTATGCAAAATAATCTCTTTTTCCCAAAATACAAGGAAAAAGTATTTATTTTTACCTTCCAACTTTTCCATGAGTGCTCACTAGTCCCTTCCCACGTAGCTTCATTTACTGGGCTAGAAGGTAACTGTCAATTAACAGTTCTTCCGCTCGGGTATTAGAGATGTGCCAAATCGTTTCCTTGCGAAATACCACATCATTTGAAAGAACATTGGCATAATACTGGGCATAAACTATTTTGCAGTTTTAAAGTAGATGTTACTAGGTAGTGACAGGTTCTTTCCACCAAACAAAGGCTAGAATTGGCCAGACTTAGCAACCTTGGCTTAACGAAATTTGAGAAGATTTGTAGCTCAGGTTGAGGTTCTGGATGTAGGTTTGCTCACTGAGCTGCAAGGTTTGTTTTCAGACATTTCGTCACCATACTAGGTAATAGTGAGCCTCCAAAACGTTGGCTTAAGCCTGACATGGCCAGTCTGTTTGGCCCAGCTTTCAATGTCCCATTTAATTTACTCAAATGTTTCCAAACTTGGGGTTATTGGTGAATGTTGGGACTGTGGGGTTGCAGAAACTGAGCAGATTGTATGTAGCTAATGACTAATGGAGGAAAGATTTGTAATGCAGTGATTCCAGGATTTGATAGCCAAGATGGGTTCAAAATGTGGCCAGACAAGTTAAGTATCTACCAGCAAATCTTTCTAACCTATGCCAATGGCAGGAGGTAAGAATGGGAGAGATTATGTAAGCTATGTGATGGAAAGAAAATTGAAGTATGTACCACCACTATTCAAAGCTCCAGAGTAAAGGCAAAGTCATAAAGTCTTACCAGACTATATAGCTGCTATCTCATTTGAGAGAGAGTCATAGAGATGTACAGCATGGAAACAAAACCTTCGGTCCAACCCGTCCATGCCGACCAGATATCCCAACCCAATCTAGTCCCACCTGCCAGCACTCGGCCCATATCCCTCCAAACCCTTCCTAATCATATACCCATCCAAATGCCTCTCAAATGTTGCAATTGTACCAGCCTCCACCACTTCCTCTGGCACCTCATTCCATACACGTACCACCCTCTGTGTGAAAACCTTGCTCCTTAGGTCTCTTTTATATCTTTCCCCTCTCACCCTAAACCTATGCCCTCTAGTTCTGGACTCCCTGACCCCAGGGAAAAGACTTTGCCCAGTTACCTATCCATGCCCCGCATAATTTTGTAAACCTCTATAATGTCACCCCTCAGCCTCTGATGCTCGAGGGAAAACAGCCCCAGCCTGTTCAGCCTCTCCCTATAGCTCAAATCCTCCAACCCTGGCAACATCCTTGTAAATCTTTTCTGAATCCTTTCAAGTTTCACAACATCTTTCCGATAGGAAGGAGACTAGAATTGCACACAATATTCCAACAGTGGCCTAACCAATGTCCTGCACAGCCGCAACATGACCTTTCAATTCCTGTACTCAATACTCTGACCAATAAAGAAAAGCATACCAAACTCCTTCTTCACTGTCCTAGCTACCTGCAACTCCGCTTTCAAGGAGCTATGAACCTGCACTCCAAGGTCTCTTTGTTCAGCAACACTCCCTAGGACCTTACTAGGACTCCCAAGTATATAAGTCCTGCTAAGATTTGCTTTCCCAAAATGCAGCACCTCGCATTTATCTGAATTAAACTCCATCTGCCACTTCTCAGCCCATTGGCCCATCTGGTCAAGATCCTGTTGTAATCTGAGGTAACCCTCTTCGCTGTCCACTACACCTCCAATGCTCTTATGCTTGCATCTAAATCATTTATGTAAATGACAAAAAGTAGAGGACCCAGCACCATCCTTGTGGCACTCCACTGGTCACAGGCCTCCAGTCTGAAAAACAACCCTCCATCAACACCCTCTGTCTTCTACCTTTGAGCCAGTTCTGTATTCAATTGGATAGTTCTCCCTGTATTCTGTGAGATCTAACCTTGTTAATCAGTCTCCCATGGGGAACCTTGTCGAACGCCTTACTGAAGTCCATATAGATCACATCTACAAGAAAATGAGAACAGGATCGGTTGCTGGTATAACCTGAGGGTCACCTCACCTCAAGCAAGGGGACGTTGAGGAGAAGAAACCTTGCTGGTCACCCCAGCGAGTCAGGAATTGAATCCAAGACCTATCTTTCGGTGGAGAACCTGAGAAGACTGAATAATAGCTGTAAGATATGTTTTCTCCATCGGTGGTGCTGCAGCACTATCCGTTTTCTGGCCGATTTTCTGATTTGACTCTATTCAAACTCCAATGTGTCTACCAAGCAATGTCTGTCCTCAGGAAATTTAAGTACCCTGCTCCAGCTTGTTAAAAAGTGAGCTAATGGGTTCCCTTGTAGAGAAATAAATTGCAGCATGTTGTTACTATACTTTCTCTCTCTGAAGCACTGTGAACAATCCTTTTTTTTTGGCTTGTTATGTCCATACAGCGGTGGTAGAGAATCCAATTTCTTTCTTCCAGTTGGCTTACCAGGAATTTCTCCCACTCTTATCCCACACCAGTGGCAGGGGCTGTAAAGATTTATGGGTTGATACTGTTGCACCTCACAGTGGTAGTTTGTTGGAAATGAAGTGTTACTCTTCTTGGAATCATCACAAAAATTAAAGGTTTTATCAATAGACAATAGGTGCAGGAGTAGGCCATTCTGCCCTTCAACATGTGCAAAATTCTCAAATTCACCTGTTTCTTAGACCAAGGTAAACAGAAATGATGGACCAGGTTTCAGTATTTAACAAAAATTACTAATTATTATAAATAAACAAACACAAATAACACATGGTTGTAATAGGTTGGAGAAAGGATTGCGATAGCAGTTCGATGGTCCCTGTCTGCAGGTTTTTAACTCATCAGTATTTTACTGCTGTTCAATTTTCCTTTTCCAGTTATTTTTACATGCTTGTAGGAGGCATGGACCGCAATGTTCTCATTTATAAAATCTCCAACTTATTGGCTAAAAGCCACAGCTTGCAGCAACTTTTGAGACAAATGAAACTGACTTTCTTCAGACTTGAGGCTTTTTAACTCCAAAGAAGAGAACAGCATCTTCTTTATTGGAGGTCTGCTGGTTTCTGACCAAACATTCACACACAAACTGCTCAGCTGCCTGGGAGTAAATCACATAGTTGTTGGCAGACAGCATGCCTTCGTCATCAATTGGTCACCACTTCACAGACCAATCACCCTTTGTACACGCTCCTTGGTTCCACTACCTGTGGCACAATGGTAATGCCCCTACCTATGTGCCAGGAGGCCTGGATTCAGGTCCCACCTGCTCCAGAGGTGTGAAATAACATCACTGAACAGGTTGATTCTTTTTTTAAAAACATTTAAACTGCACTTAAAATAAATGTTCGGTAATTGCTTATCAAAAAGTACTGTAATCCTTTCCACAGTTCTTAGTTTTTAAACTGTCCTTTTCCCATTTCAGTCCACAATTGATTTTTTTTGTTTTTAAAAAGACAGTTTTTACAATATGTGACCTATTTGGCTGTATCCTGAATGCACCTTCCTTGGTTATCAAATCCTGAAATGTCATGAACGCTAGGGTGCCCATTTTGGGGGAGAAAAAAATCTTTCCCTTAGAAATACATTTTCTGCCTAGTCCTTTGCTCCAGTCAGGAATAATTGATTTTGCCCTGTTTGAATTTTCTGTTACTGTTCACTTGACATCATCTTAAGTTGAGAAAGCAATTCAACAATAATATCAGCACTTAGGGGTTCCTGCTCAAACCTCTGAATTGCTCTCAGCAGAAAAAAATTTGGGAACTTTGACCTAGAAGAAAAGAAGCCAACATTTGTTTGATTTGTGAAAGGAAGAAAGTAGTGCGCTGGTCTAACCGATGTTTTGAAATATCTGCTGCTCGCTGAGTTAATGAATTTTCTGCTCTATTTCAGATGGCTCATCCCAAAAGTCCTCCTTGCTCCTTGACTCCGAACACCAGCTTTGATGAGCAAAACTCAAGCTAATTTGGAGCAATGTATTTAGTTTTAAAACTGCAACTTTTAACGTTGATGTTGTTAATCTAATTGCCTTTTGGACCCTATCCCCTGAGTGCAAGTCTGCAAGCTCAAGACTAGGAAAAGGATTGAGCCAATTTAAGACACATTATAAATGGTCCAACATTTTAATTGTTTCTTATTGACAAATAACTCAATTTCAGCACCAAATACGTATTTATACTGTAATCATTAATTGTCTGACCTGTGATACTGTCATCTGTTTATACAACTCTGCTTTCATTTTTTTTTTAAACTGCCATCTAAGAATGTAGAAAAAGCTCATTGTATTCCATTTTCCAATATTTTTGGTTTTCTGTTTTTAATTAATTCTATTTCCCCTACATTTAGACTTATCCTGAAATTTATAGAGTTGATAGATGTTTGGTCTTTGATCCAATGTGAATCCAAATGGACCACAGCAGTAGAGGATGTCAGTAAGCCAGTATACTGCAAATTTACTCATTAAATAGCACTTTGTAGCATTGCAAATGCTATAAATGTCTTAGTGTACACTGGCAGCAAATAAATAGTTGTTTGTACTTACCACCTCTTTTATGTGATGGGGATGAAGTAATCTGGATCACAAGTTTAAGGGTTACCATCTCCAGGTTAATAACAATGTAATTGGAGAATACTGTAATATAAAACAATTATAGCTCTGTCATCTGAAATATTTTGCTAGCATTAGTATCTATTTGCACTTCACATGTATTTTTTGTTAATATGCCAGAGGTTCTCAGAACATTATTACAATAACCAAGATATTTCCATGATGCGGTTGAATGTGTATTTCAAAGATATAGATGATCAGCTTTTCTTTTTTTCAGTAAATGGAAAGAAAATTTGTACCCAAAACATTTCTGTCTTTCTTTTATGCCCTATCCAATTAATACTTATTGCATTTACTCATATAAGAGTCTAGTTTTGCAGAGTAATGCTTTAGCTAAAAATTAGAGAGTCAACTTCTATATAAGTAATTTTTGAGGGATTAAAATCCACCCTTACTGTCACAGAGCTGCCAGGTTGGGCACTTTTCCTGCTAAAAAAGAAGCCTTGACATGTGCAGATACGAGGAGCTGAGCAGTCACCCAAAATGATGTGGTAATCAATGAATGTGTTTGTACTTACTACCCACTCACCTAAAGCCAATCATCTTTTTTTTTTGCTAAAGGTTGGGGATCAATTTATACACCAAATCATTGATTATCCATAAATCAAGGCTTAAGGATATATGGTACCTGTATTTCAAAAAGTGTTTTTACAGAAATTAATGTTTTCATAAACTTCAGCTTAAGTACTAAAATGTCGTAGTTCTAAATGATGTGCTTTTCTGGATTCAGGTTCTTGTATGAAGTACTACTGAGCTGTTGGATACAGTTCTGAATGTGTTTTAATTGTTTTTTTAAGCAAATAAATACTGCCTAATGTTCAACTACGTAAATATCTACTTATAGTGTATTTACTTGCATCTGTGTTTTTTTAATGTGTTGGGGTAAATTATCAGATTGTCTTCCAAAGTAGTCAGGGTAGAGTCAAATGATGTGTTGTTTATTATTATAAATTCTGTTTTAGTGGTGCTGGGAATTGAATTATTTGGTTGTCTGGATAGGTGTTTATGTTTTTTTTCTAAGAAAACAAAACTGTGGATGCTGGCAATCAGAAACAAAAGCAGAAATTGCTGGGAAAATTCAGCAGCTCTGGCCACATATGTGGAAAGAAGAGTAAATGTTTCAAGTCCTTCTTCAGAATAGTTTTTTTTTTGTTTTATTACACAGTAAACAGGTATAAATTACACTGAACAAGCCCTTGATTCTCTGTGTGTCTGGTGAATGGAGAATGCTTCCAAATATCCAGTAACATAATAATTACCTACACCCCGTTTCCTGAGAAGTGCTCTGCAGCAATTTTTCCTTTTCAACAGGTTTCCGTACTTTAGAAACAGTTTCTAACCTTCACAACTCTTTCTGGTTCTCTTAAAAATCCTAACCGTAACCTTGTTGTTCAAAATATCAATTGCCTATAACAATGTTATGCTGTTCCCAGGCATGTATTTTGTCAGTTGCTTGGAAATCTGAAAAAGGTCTGTCAAGTTATGTGAAAATCTCATAAGTGTCTGTTACCTGTCCCCATTGATATGGAAACAGTATTAAAATGTTGTATATCTCTGAGTAATATTATGATAATAGTCTTGTCAATTTGTTTACATTGCTTGCCTAGTTACTGAACAAAATGTTTTTGGTTTGCAAACACAAATTTAATCACCGATGTTGTTCTGATGACTTTTTTTTTGTCTGTGATCCTTAACTGTGTATAGACATGAAGAAATTGTATGATTGGGAAGAGTTTGTGGGGATTTCATTTCTCTGATCTCATGCTTGCAGTTCCAAATGGAATTCCAGTGGGTTAGAGTTCTAAGATGTTTGATCAATTTATCTACTAAGATTCAACTTGAATGAAGAAATTGGAGTGTCTATTCTGTTCAGTACAGTCTAGAAAATTAGAAGAGTGCTTTTTGTCTTTTGAATGTAAATTTTCTAATTGCAAGAAGACTGGGTGCACTGTTCCATTTTCGGGTCAATTGGTGGCATCATCTTGGAGTCATTTTAACTGAAATCATTGAGAATTGATTTTGTAGTTGCCATGCCACATGGAAAAAAGCTATAGAGACAATTCAAGCAAAATGCAATGCTGTACTTCTTTATATTGTGGAACATTTTGAACAAAAACATTTAATTGTTACAAAATGGTTTTATATTAAGATCTTTGACTTTTTTTACCATTTAGAAGTGAAAGTTGTGGCCATCATTGACAAAGTTATTGCAAAACCAAAAGCCAATCCAGGTTTGAAAATTGCACTATCCAAAGGGTAAAAATAGTTTTTGTCAATTTTTAACTTTGTACACGCTTAATTTTTTAAAATGGCTTTTATAAAAGTTATTTCTTTGTAATAATGCATTTGAATCTGGGTAATGCTATTCCAGTGCATTATATAAACTTTTAATGTTTTAATAAACAGTCAATGAACACTTGTATCAAAATTTCTTTCTTGATCAAATTCATAGTGAAGTTTCTTACCACTATTCTTATGAGAGCTGCAATGTTGCCAGTTTGCTCAATTTATTTTCTCTCTGAATACCTGATAAAGATGATTTCTAGAACATTGGATGGAAACAATCTGACCATCCTACTTTTCTGCAGGTTACCTGATTGAATAAAGAAACCTTTCTTCACGATAATTCCAATACAACTGCCTTTTCATCTTTGTTTTAGGCTCATTGAATTGAACAAAATCCATTATACTTTCAGATATATAATGATTTTGTGAATGTTATATCAAATGGGGAGAATGAGTTATTGGTTATGTGCCCTGGGAGAAGGATGAGATTGTGGCATTGGTATGTATTGTGAATGTTCCGGTCATAATACAGATAGTTCTAACTATATTTGCTACAATGATATGGCTGTTCCCAAACCAGAAGTGAAAAGCTGAGTTTGTGGATTACATGTTAAATACTTATAAAACTCTTGATTATACAGATATACTATAACATGGCTATTTTAATTTCTTCCCCTACCTTGCATCCACATACGTGAAAACAGACACAAACAACGCCCGCCCGCCATTGAGGCTTGTGCAAATCTACAAGCATACAATAATAATAATTTTATCCTCTGATATTGAGATTACTGACCGTTACTCCCAGGTTTGCTGTCTTGAAATGCTTCCTGTATTATTTAAATTCCCCATTATTTCTTACTTTATTTTTCTTTTGCCTTCCACTAAATTCACCAAAACTGCCTACAGTAATCAGTAATTATATGCTGTTTACACATCTTGCCTCAACTCCTTAAAACTTATTGAATTGTTGCTAAGGTCTGCTTGCACAAGTAGCTTCTGAAACTTCATCCATTAACTGTGGGAAACTTGGTTGGTATGGACTAGTTGTACCGAAGAATCTGTTTCTGTGCTCTATGACTGGCCTGTTATTGTTGGCTATTTATCTTGCAATTGAGTTTGAGCTTGTCCTTGTGCAATATTCACTGAATTATAATCCTATCAGATATATACATAGTTTTCTTCCATTGGGTGACATTTTTTCTCTAAGCCAACCATGGGCTGTGATACATCAGAGAATCAGGTTTGATATTTTCTTTCTCTCTCTCCCTCACCATCACCATCATCTCTACACCTTCTCGCCCAGCCCAGCCCAGCCCCAAACACACACTCACATTTTTCTGTGAGTAATCCTTATTTTCTTTCTCTTCAGACTATTTTCAGTTGTGAAAATTCTGTAAAAGATTTGAAACTATTACATCCGTTGCCAGAATGAAAGACAATGTGTTTATATCATCTAAATGTCAGAAGTGAGCTTCAAGCTGATTACGTTATCTTTCTCTATTATTCTCAGTTGGAGTTTGATTCTTTACTAGTCCAATGAATAACTAGACACTGGAATCACTTATGCTTCATGTTATATTTTCTCAATGGTAAAATCACCAATATGTGAGAAAATAATTTCTTGTTTGGAATTCTGAAGTGACTGAATTCAAATGCCAGCAATTTAAAGCCAGACCAATGGAGTTTAAAAGTCTCTCCTTAATATTCTTTGTCATTACTTGGATGATTCTATAAAAGAGCGCAATTCAGTAGTTGCATCACTTAATCGGAGATAGTGAGGACTGCAGAAACTAGTGAAGTCAGGGTTGATCAAGTGTGGCACTGGAAAAAGCTCAGCAGGTCAGGCAGCATCTAAGGATTGAGAGAGTCAACTTTTCAGGCTTAACCGTTCATCAGCACTGCACCATATAATAAAATCAGCATTGTTGTAGTCATTTATGAGATGTGGTGTTACTGGCTGAGCCAGCACTTAATGTATCCCTAATAGCCTATTGTAAAATCAGATGTTAGGGACCTGGAGTCTCACCAGCCAAACCATGCATGGCAGATTTTTCTAAATGGCAATAGTGAACCAGAGTGGTTAATACAACAATCAACAACAGTGACGTGGTTACCATTAGGTTAGTTTTTTTATTCTAGATATTTCTAAGTTTAAATTTCAACATCTGCCATGATGGGATTCAAACACTTGTTCAGAACTTGTTTGGGGATCTGGATTATGAGTCCAATGATATAATCTCTATGCCTCCAGCTCACGTGTTTGTCATCTCCTTCAAAAACTAAAAGTTCAATTTTTGAGTGTTTCCCTTATTACGATAGTAGATGCAGTTCAGAAAATGCTTAATTGGCTCTTAACTGTTTTGGACATGCTCTGGTTATGAAAGGTGCTTTGTGAATACAGGGGTTTTCACATCTATTCTCACCTGACACGGTGCAGAAAGTAGATTTCAGTAGTAACTTTCAAAAGGAATTTGAGTATACAGTTGGGGAGAAAATGTGTGACTCTTGGGGCTGGGGGAGTGCATGGGCGTAACTGATGCTTTCTTCAAAGAGCCACAACAGATAAAATGGCCTTGTACTACAAGATTACATGTTTCCAAAATATCAGTATCTAGCCAAGGAAATAATACTTGAAATGTATACGCGTTAATTTACATGATTATGCTGACAATATGCAGTTAACCTGGTTACAAATAGTAATCACTTTGCAGACATCAGGGAGCTCTCTCGCTCCAGTTTAAAAAAAAACTGGCCATTGTGCGCGTTGTGAAATGGCAGAGGGGTATACAGTAACTGTAAAATAATATCCTGTAGAATTTGATGTGACGAAGAGAGGTTAAGAGGAGAAAAGCAACTTTTAAAAACTGCGTTCCAATATACTATTTTCTCCAAAACTCATCTATTCTGTATTAGTTTTCTGAAGAATATTTCCCAAAGATTGCAAAATGTATTACGATTTTCTAAAATAAATAATAATGGTTGGTACGCGATACGATATACTACCTAAGTGCTTATTCTAAAGGACCTCTTTTAACCACAGCCTTTGCAAATGAATAATTCATATTCAAGTCATTGGGTTAATTATACATGTGGTAATCAGTAGCGTTTCAACCATCATCTCACTATCCTGTGTTCTCTTTAATTGTAACTTCTTCCCCATCCTTCAATGAGTCATGCTATAATATATTTATCCATGTTTTATGTGTAATTCTTGATTTTTAATTGCATTGTTGTCTCTTGCGAACGATCCTCTGCAAAACTAAGGGAGGTAATGTTGTGGCTCAGTGGGTGTTACTTTGTGGAAATATTTAGTCTTATTCGGGTAAGATGTCCTGCAAGGTAGTGAGATTTTTTAAACTTAGCTTTTTTAAAATCAGACCTTGTAAACATTGGGAAAATGTTAAGAGTAAGACTTGTGATTAACCATCGTGACGTTGTAAACCTGTTATTATGAGTAATTTCACGCCCAAAGGTTGACTCTGCCAGGTCTGTCGGCTATCGTTTTTTTTAAATATATTTTTCTGGAGATTAAAAATGCCAGAGTTATCAAAAACATTTTGTGGTTTGGTGCCGAGAGACCTGGCAGCCCGATCATTACAGAAAGGGGACAATAAGTTGGGGTGGGGGGGTTAAGGCTGGAGATGGGAAGGGAACGAGTGATCCAATTATTCTCTCCTGATTCCTGAAGCTGAAATGCGGATCAGGGTTTTGTTTCCGGCCGGATGAGATGAACGGCGGGACTTACGGTCGGGAACGATTGTGGGCGCAGCGGTTCCTCCGCCGGACGGACTTGAAGACGGGACGGTGCGCAAGATGGCGGCGGTGGCCGCCGCCAGGGCGTTGGGAGCCGTGTTGGCCTCGGACGGCGAGGAGGCGTCCTGGAAAGATGAGGAGATGTGCGTGGTGGGGATATTCGGCAAGACCTCGGATCTGAGCGCGCAGAAACATGCTATTATCAACACCCTGTGCGACAAGCCGGTCTTCCCCCTCTACCCGGGGCTGCCCGGCGGCCATCATCAGGGCAACAACTTGCTGCAGTGCTACTACAACCAGGATAGCAAAGTCCTCTACCTGCTCCTCACCGCCGTTTGTGACCACCAGCAGCTGCTGCAGGCCTGCAGGGCCCTGGCCGACGAGGTTTCCCACGCCGAGGCCCATGAGTTCTGGAAAGGCGAGGAAAAGCTCCACTGTATCCATCTGCTCTACCTTTTCTCTGTCTCCCACATCCTCCTCCTGGTCCACCCCACCTGCTCCTTCGACATCACTTACGACCGTCTTTTTAGAGCTTTAGATACCCTCAGGCAAAAGGTCCTTCCCTACCTGAAGAACGCGATTAAGGATTGCCCGGTGGGGAAGGAGTGGAGATTGAACTGTAGACCCTGCCCCCCGAGACTTCTCTTTATTTTCCAGCTCAACGGGGCGTTAAAGGTTGAGCCGAAGGGTCTCGATCCCTCGAACCTGGATAAGCCCAAGAAGCATTCCCCAAAGAGGAGACTCCAGCATGCCCTGGAGGATCAGATTTACAGAATTTTCAGGAAGAGCAGGGTCCTGACCAACCAGAGCATTAACTGTCTGTTCACTGTTCCTGCCAACCAGGCATTTGTTTATGTGCTGGCTGGGCAGGAGGATGACCCGATCAGTATGTTGATTGGGCAGCTGAAAAGCACTTGTGCCATCAGGGAGCAGGAGTCCCTCCCTCTGCCTGGGTCACGACGCTATCAGATGCTGAGGCATGTCCGCCAGCCATCCTTCGTACTGGAAAGCAGCCTCAACAGTTCCAGTGGGCAGCTGGTGGACTGCACCCTGAAAGAATTCCTATGGCAACATGTCGAGCTGGTTCTGACTAAAAAAGGATTTGAGGATAGTGTAGGGAGGAATCCACAGCCATCACACTTTGAACTTCCTGCTTATAAAAATTGGTTAATAGTGGCTTCAAAACTCTATGATGTCATGCTAAGCGGTAAGGAAGAAGAACTTGGATTTCTTACTGGGGATCTGTCCTGCAAGATACAGGGTCAGTTAAAAGGACTTGAAGGGTTCTTGGATGCAGATAATAAGTTTTCAGAAAATCGTTGCCAAAAGGCCCTGCCTCTGGCACATAGTGCCTACCAGTCAAATCTACCTCACCATTACACCACGACTGTCCATAAAAACCAGTTAGCACAGGCCCTGCGTGTCTACAGCCAGCATGCCCGTGGGCCAGCCTTCCAGAAGTATGCCATGCAGCTGCATGAAGACTGCTACAAGTTTTGGAGTAACGGGCACCAGTTATGCGAAGAGAGAAGCTTAACAGATCAACACTGTGTTCATAAATTCCATCTACTGCCTAAACCAGGTTAGTCATAAATTCGAAGATTTCATCTTAATTGGAATAGGAAAGAGACTAAAGAATGGTAAATTATTAGCAAATTCTTCGAGAATACAAACACCCCAGACAGTTGGAGAGAAGAGAGAGGCACTGGCATTACTTTATATTGTTTATATCTACACGGATGTTTGAGATATTTTGGCTTATCGCTTCAGCCAAAGGAAGTTTGCATACAATAGGAAACTGAGTGTGAATTTGTCTTGCAGTTGGGATTATCAGCAGATGCAATAAGGATTTTATGGTCAAATGCTTAAACATTGTGCTCTGAGCCAGCTTTATATCAAGAGTTTAGGATTGCTAATTGAAGTGAAGCAACTCTATGACTGCTATAGAATGGCTTCATAGTATAATTGAAAGGATAAGACAGCTGACATTGATAAGAATCTTGATTTTTCAATCGCAGTAATAGCACAGAGTGTGTTCATGATGTACAGCAGCAATAATATACTATGTAGACTGTTCATTATGATGTGTTAAACCCAGTATTCTTAACAAAGCTTAATATATCATGAAAACAAGGATCCAAAGCGGTTCACATAAGCTTTTATTTGCAACTGTGTAGTATCATGTTCTGGTATTAGACCAGCAGGGAACAATTGTGAGGAATAAAATTAAATTCAGTAACTGATTATTTGTAGGCCCAACCAGGAAAGCACATTTAACATAAATGCATCCATTTTGTCCTAAATGCCCACTGTTTCATGAACTTATTTCATGGAAGGTACTTCATCTCCTCCCCCACCAATTCAACCTAAAGTTACCCAATCTCTCACTTGTCGGATTTTAAAGCTCATCTCACTGACCTAGCGTGCTATTCCATTTGGGTTAGGCATATATGCAGATTTTGCAGCTTTCAGTAGAAAAATGTAGTGTAATGTGGAATATTTTAGCAGTTAAAAAGTAGTTTTCGATATGTTAACATTTATATGGTGCTAGGAGTCAGTCGAATCATGTTTGCATTATTATTAACATTAATTATAGAGTAGAAAGTGTTGATAACTCATCATCCATACATGGGAGACCAATTTCCAGAATCGTGGAAGTCTTTCGAACCTCCAGTTGACTGGGAGGGCACAGGCTGAAGGCTCATCTAGTAATTAAATCTGAAGTACAGAAGACTGAGCATAGGGATTGACCGATAGAAGTTGAAGACAAATGAACGGTACAGGAATAAGAAGAAGCACCAGAGTTGTATGAAATTGGCAGAAAAAGTAAGACCTTTAGAGAGGTTGAGACCCAGGAGATTACCCGTCCCGCAATGGGGAGGTCCCAGAAACATTGGCTTCCTTCACACCAGGTACTTTTCACAATTTTTTTAATGAGCTTTGGGGGGGGATGTGGGAGGGCAGAACTATGAAGTAAATGTTGTAATGCCAACACAGAGACAATGTAGTGATTCCCTGCATAACTGAGTCACTAACCTTAGTCATGAAGAGATGATGTGTAAGAACCATGTGTGATTCCTTGAGGACAAGTTGGATAGCCATTCTGACTCCACCTCACCATCTATTGGCTGGTTGCAGAATATCAATGGCAATTGTAAAAGTTGCTTGTACAATGTGAAAAAGAAAAATACTGTGGATCAGAAATAAATATTTTTACATACACTCAGCAAGGAAGGCACTACCCCTGTGGAGAGCAAAACAGAGTTAACATTTAGCTCAATGAACTTTCACCAGAATGCTGGTGATTCTCTACCAGCAGTTTGTTTTTACATCCGCGCGCCCTCAAATGTTTGCCATTGTTGTCTTGTTGGTGAGAGACCAGGAATAGTCCCCTCATTGCCCAGAGGCCGAATAATGCACCACTAATACAGCCTGGCTGTCCATTGTGTCTTGGGCAATGTTTCTTTTGAATGAAGCTTTGAATCAAAATGCCAGTGGTTCCCAAGGTGAGCATTAACAACAACTTGCATTTATAAATCATCTTTTAATATTGTAAAAAGATCCCCAGGTCCTTCACAGGAGCAGTTATCAATCAAAATCCGGAATCTATTTAAAGAAAAACGTGCTTAGTCCAGTCCTGCCTAAATCAAACAGTGATACCACAAACATATTGCCAGACATTCATTTCCTAGAATTCTAGAAATGTAGCAGAGAAGGATCTCATTCAGCCCATTGTGTTCTGCCATTTCTTTGATCAGATTATTCAACTCATTAGACTAATACAAGCATACAAATTAGGACCAGGCTTCAAGCTCTTCTGATAGTTAATTTTTTTAAAACTGTGAATGCTGAAAATTAAATAAAATCAGAAGTTGCACAAAAATACTCAGCAGGTCCTGCCCAGTGACTCTTATTTAGAATCCCCCCACTCCCAGCTGCCTCTCCAACCCCTTCTCGAGCATATACCTTTTCTAGCTACAGTCAGTTCTGAAGAAGGGTCAACTGGACCCAAAACGTTAACTCTGCTTTCTCTCCACATATGCTGTCAAGATGCTGAGTTTTTCCAGTAATTTCTGATTCTCAATAAGATCACCACTGATTTGACATTGACTTCAGCTCCACTCTCCTCCCATATGTTTAAATTCTTGACTAATAAGAGAGTCAATCTACCTTTGCCTTAAAAATATTCAAAGGTCTCACCTTCACCTTTCTGTGTGGAAGAGTTTCATAGGCTCACAGTCCTCTAAGAGAAGGAAATTTAGAGAATGAAATGTACGTTTACCTGGTTCTACAAGTGATTCCATACCCATACAATGTGTTTGATTGGATGTAAATTTGCTAGCTGAGCTGGAAGATTTGTTTTCAGACGTTTCATCACCATACTAGGTAACATCATCAGTGAGCCTCCGCTGAAGCACTGGTATTATGACCTACTTTCTATTTATGTCATAAAACCAGTGCTTCACCGGAGGTTCACTAATGATGTTACCTAGTATGGTGATGAAACATCTGAAAATGAACCTTACAGCTCAGCGAGCAAACCTACATCCTGAACTGCAACCTGAGCTACAAATCTTCTACAAATTGCCTAACGTGATTGACTCTTAACTGTCCTGTGGGCAATAAGGACCAGCCTAGCCAGTGACGCCCACATCCTGTGAATAAATACAAAAAACATTGCCTCATCTGTTGAAATATTGCACACTCAATTATCCTATTTATATTCCTTCGCAGAGTGCTTATGTCCTCTTCATAACATAAAGATAGGTAAAGTCAGTAAAGTTAGCAACCATATAGTTGATCCCTGCATCCATGTCATTAGAGTTTGTAAATAGTTGAGGCATTTATCCCTGTGGCACACTGTTCATTGTCAGTGTTGTACAATGTATACCTATTGTCTATTTCCTGTTAGCTAACCAATCCTCTATCTGTTCTCTAATTTATAACACTGCAATTTATTTTCCTTGAGTATTTATCCAAATCCCTTAAATACTATTGAATCTGCTTCCACTGCCTTTTCAGGCAGCACATTCCAGATCACAACAACTCTGTTTAAAGAAAAATATTTCCTCAATATAGCCAATCACCTTATATCTGCAAGCCCCAGTTACTGATGCTGTTGACACAGAATAAACAAGGAGAAACTATTTCTATCAACTCTTCAAGATATTGAACAGCTCAATAGAATCTCCCCTTAACTATCTCTGCTGTAAGAGCAACTCCAGTTTGTATAGTGTATCTGCATAAATGAAGTTCTTCACTCCCAGTTATAGCACCGTCTTGCTGCATGGATATTATTGACGCTGAGTGGGATTTACATTTGCCTACATTAAATTGCTGCCCTTTATAAGTTGTTTAATTGTCTTATTGAAACTATCTTTTTGAGCCATTTAGATTTTAGAGTGGAATGTATGTACAAGTAACACATCATCATTAACCAAGCCTGGGTGCATGCCTTTTTCACCCTTTTTGATGATGGATTGAAATGTTGTAAAAAAGACATGTTGAGTTATTCTTGAATACCCTATACTTTTTTTGTGTGTGTCTGTGTGTTTGCCCCTCTCTTGTAGGAGAAAAACCAGAACCTGACAGGAACCCGCCTGTGCTGTATCACAACAGCCGTGCTCGCTCCACCAGCTCCTGCAACTGCGGCCGCAGGCAAGCCCCTCGAGATGATCCCTTCGACATCAAGGCGGGCAATTACGATTTCTATCAGGTATTGTAAGCCAACCTGTAGCTGGTAAACCAATATAAGGATGAGGAGGCAAATATTTTTTGAGATTACTGTGTCCATTCAATTTCTGTCTCAATCATTTAGTTCCTACACTCTACAGCGAAGGCAGTGAAGAGAGCTTCTTCTGGCTGGTCATTTGAGCCTGGCAACATGCTTTATATTCTGTAGAATAAGCACAAAAATAAAAGAGAGAATTACATGTGTGCAGCTTTCACCACCTCAGGATATCCAAAAATGATTTACAGCAAGCGATGATGTGTGATCACTGTTCTAATGTAGGAAGTACAGAAGCCTCATTTTTTTACATTGATTCCCACACAGCAAGGTTGCAGAAATGGCAACAAATTAATAACCAGATAATCTGTTTTCTAATAGTGTTGGTTGAAGGATGAATATTGCCTAAATCGCTTTTTCATCCACATGAGAGCGCAGATTGGTCATGCGGAAAGATGCCACCACTGACAGTTCAGTACAAGTTTCAAGTGGATGCTACACTATCAGCCTGGATTATGTACTCTGGATCTGGAGTGCATGATGAATCCACACCCATCTAATTCTGACAACTGAGTCGACTACCACTAAACTAAGGATAACATCTCGGTCCTGGCTGACATTTGGGTGCAGTACTGAGAATGCTGTGTTGTCCAAGCTGCCAGTCTTCATCGGAGATTTTGTGGCACAGCCCCTTCAGCCTCTTGAAGGGTGTAGGCAAATGTTAAAAATCACCAGAGAGGCTTCAAGTAAGAGCAGAGTCCTTGGCCAACATTTACCTCTCAACAATATAAAAAATTGAAACAGGTTAGATACTGAGTTGTTTCACCTGACTGGAAAACCCAGAGCTATTGGCATAATCTCAAGATAGGAGGCTCGCCATTTTGGAGGAACTAGTAAGTTTCTTATAGTGAATCTTTGTAGTTCTTATTCTAGTGAATGGTGGATGCTGAAAATAACACAGCGAATGCTGGAGAAACTCAGCAGGTCAGGCAGTATCTAGAGAGAAGCAAACAGCTAACATTTTGTTTCCAATTCTGTAATGTTAACTCTTTCTCTCTTCTCAGATGCTGCCAGACTTGCTGAGTTTCTCCAACATTCTCCGTGTCAGTTTAAGTGTCCTCAGTACTTCACTGTTATAACAGGGAATGTTGAGTAGAATGAGATCAGCAAATGAATAGGCATTAAGGGGAATTGAGGAATATGGTTTCTGTCCCACATAACCTGGTTGGGAAAGGTAGAACTGGAGACTAACTCCAGTTTGCATGCTCATGAACTTTTATTTACAGGAGAAGCGTTTAACAAACTTGTACCTCCAAACCCAATAATCATTTCAGTCTTAAAAACAAAATGTTGGAGAACCTGAGCACGTCTGGCATCATCTGTGGAGAGGGAAACAGAGTTAACATTTCAAGTCCAAGGAGTGTTCAAAAGAACTGAAGAGAGTTGGAAACATGATCAATGGGTTTCACGCTCTTGAGCAAAGGGGTAGAGCTAGTGGAACAAAAGAGAGGATCAGGAAAAGATTGAGACCAAAAGATGTCATGGAACATGTAAAGGGAGTAGGAATGTTTCTAATGAAGAATAATTTCTTAGTCCAAAGTAGAATAAAGGTCAGTTCTGACTGAAGACAAAAATATTAAAATAAGATAGAGTTTCAGTCAACTTGTATTGAAATAAGAACAAAAGCTTTTTTTTCTCTAATTGACCTGTTACAGAGATGTTATTACACATCACAAGAGCAGGTGAGTCATGAACTTGGCCACCTGGTTCAGAGATAGGAACACTGTCACTGTGCCACAAGAGCCCTAAGAAAGAACATAAGTGAATCCCCAATTAATACCACCCACCTAAATATAATTAATATATAATAAATATTGGGGATAAAGTGCGAAAGTGAAGTTGATGTCAATGACCAACATTGAGGACTCACATGGCTTAGTTTCTTCTGTTCTTAATCAACATTATCTCTTATTGACTTTCAGTGTGCAATGGTGTTGCATTTATTCACATAAAGAACAATAATTTAAGATGGCTGGAAATCTTAGTCAAACCACGGAATTATAAGGAGTATATTGAAAGAAGAGAGGGGTGGGAAGATTTCAGGAAGAATTTGAGCATAATGCCTAATCAATTGATGACACTCATTGGTGAAAATTGGGGATATGCAATAAGCCGGAACTGTTGGAGAAAAGCTGCATCTGAGCAATGTACAGCGAGAGGAGGTTACAGAAACATGAGAGGAGAGCAGCGTAGAGGGACTGGAAAACAAAAGAAGAATTTTGAAGTTGAGTTATTGTCAGCATAAATCAACACTAGAGGAGTGATGGTGTGAACAAGATGTGGTGAGAATTAAGATGCAGGCAACAGAGATTTGAATGAAAGTAGAATGTATTTGAATGCTAAGTTTGGGAAAGCTGTAAATCAAGTCATCTAACTATTGTAAAATGCCGTTGCAGCTTCAAGAGGAGAAATGCTGTGGGAAGCTCGAGCACTTCTACTTTCCTGTCTTTCAACCCAGCACTCCCGACCCAGCCCCAGCAAAAAATGAATCAAGTATATCATCACTGCCCCCACAAGAGGGTGAAGGAGAGAAAATGAAAGAAAAAGAGGCTCAGACCCAAGGAGAGAGCACGAGTCTCAGTCTAGCACTCAGTCTTGGACAATCTACTGACAGTCTAGGTACATTTCCCCCTGACCCCCATGCAGGGGGAGACAATCCAGATGCACATGGCCAAGGAGGGGAAGCTAAAGCAGAAAAGAGACCCAGTCTTGTGGATCGCCAGGTATCCACAGTGGAATATCTGCCTGGCATGTTAAATTCCAGCTGTCCAAAGGGACTTTTGCCTAAATTTTCAAGTTGGTCCTTCGTCAAGCTGGGGCCTTCCAAAGCTTACAACTTTCACAGGGGCCTGGACCAGAGTGGCTTCATTCCTGGAACGAATTACCTGATGCCTTGGGACATAGTCATCAAGACCAGGTCAGAGGATGAAGTTGACATGGACAATAATTCCTGGCCTGCTCCCAACAAATCTGTGCCAACCAAACGGGCTGGCACTGTGATTGGCCGAGGCAGGCGGAGGGATGACATCGCACGGGCGTTTGTTGGCTTTGAATATGAGGATTCTCGGGGTCGCAGATTCATGTGCTCAGGGCCAGAAAAGATTATGAAGGTAATGGGGAGTGGGCCAAAAGAGTCTGCCATCAAAGCCCTCTCCTCTGACATGCCCTTGTACATCCTGTCTCCATCTCAAGGCCGAGGCCTTAAGCCGCACTATGCCCAGCTCATGAGGCTTTTCATTGTGGCTCCTGATGCCCCGTTACAGATTGTACTCACACCACAGGTAAGATCCTGGCTGCAAAAGTGTTTATTTGTGCCCTGTAGGCTTGTCAGGTTAGACATATATCTGAAATCTAGGGGGTAATAACAAAGGTGGAATTTGAAAGTGGAAATTCATTTGACAGCTTTGAGATAAGCTCACAAATCAAGAAAATGGGACTTGTTTACAACCATTACCTTGAGACCTGGGACTAGGTCAGTTTAAATAATTTCATGATCTTATTTAACATATATTTGTTTCAGTTTATATCTGTTTTTACACTCAGACCAGTTGTCAGTGCATTTGCTGGTTGCCCTATGCTGTCCTCAATTTATTTTTGTTGCTTGTGGTAGGGAATGTAATGAAGGCATTATCGTCATTAAGTTGCTTGAATCAAAAAGACGTCATGTTGAGTGTGTGAAATTTGTGTATTATGGTCATTTGAGTTGTTGAATATAGCTGTTAGGTTCTTTTTCTTGAGATTCTTACACACTTGATGCAACTGCAACACGCCAACTTTTGTGAACAGCCACGGTTTATTAAGCACAATACAGTACAACCTTTCTGGAGCAACCTTTAACACAATTCACAGGATTTGCAGAGCCGTGTCAAAGATCTCCCTGAACAAAAAAAAATCCTTACTTTATGCAAAATCTTAACATCACAGTCAATAATGCCCACAAGGCAACCCCCAGCCATCCTCCCACAGTCACATGCCACTCAAGACAATGCAGTGACCTGATCATCTCTAGAAACATGTAATATAAATCATCCCTTAATGGCCAAATCTGTCGTGAAGCATTTTTTAACTGCACAGAGCAGCCAGAATTCTAACTGCTGTGTTCTTATTGATTTCTGAATAGGAGATGATAATGTAATTCTTTTACTCTGAATAGCTAGGAAATGGCCATGCAAATAGCTCTGAATGGCAAGGGATAGGAATGTAAATTCCTTACATTCTACCTGTAAGACCGAGATATACCACCCTCGCCTTGGAACATTCAATTCCTGCAGATCAGCAGAACAAATTAACCCTTTAATATCTCATAGCAGGCACTGGAACTATTGGATGTGCCCTTCCAAACCTGCAGTTTGTTTGAAGAGAGCAGTGACATACAAGACTAAAGTAGCTGTGGTAACATGTCTGCAACAATTAATGATAGGCAGCTTGCCAACTTAACGGTAACCTCGGGTGAGTAATAGATAGTGGCCGAGATGATGACATCCACGTCCCATGATTGAGTAAATAAAAAGTTGATTTCACTGTCGTAATTTATGGATCTCTTAAACTGCCCACAGCAAGCTGATGGTGATAGAATTGTTAGAGAAAATGCAGAGTCGCCTAGTGGCCACAGCCTACAATTACATTGTGACAGTTGACCTGGCATAATTGAATGGAAATGTTAACCAAGAAATTTACAATGTGGGCAAACATATATGATAATAGGTTAAACAAGACTTTTGATGGCATGTTGTGACAACCTTTTGACCCAGAAACAATATTGAAAAGAAAATTTGTAATTACTTTAGAAGGTTTTTGGAATTTATGATTATTTTATAGGATATTTTAAAGGATTTTTAGGAGATGGGATCAATTGTAATTTTTATGGATATTATTTAAAAATAAACTCATCTATGTGACCTGGTGACCCTTGTAGAAAGTAAGTTAAAACTGAAAGTTGTGTCGCCAAGTACAAAGAGAGCTGCAACAGATAAGAGAACAGAGATGATATATTTATGAAGAGGTGTGTGTGTGTGTGTGTGTGAAGTATAGTTAAAGAAGCCAGATAACTTAAGGCAGGGTTATAGCGGGGATTGTGAAATGGACCATTTGACGACACTTAGATTTACCAAAGTCAAACAAGTCTTTTAATAGGGTCTGTTAAAGGATCAAGGTAAAGGAGTTTTTGGGGGATCTGTGCCATTTACATTTTTTGTGAACCTAGCTAAGTTGTGGTGCCACATGTCCACAGAAAGTGATGCAGCATACAAATCAGGAATAGGTCATTCAGCCCCTCAAGCCTGATCCATCATTCATGATTATTATGGCTGATCTTTCAATCCCTAGCTTAACAAGAAACTATCAACCTCTGCCCTAAAAATATTCAAGGACTCCGCTTCCTCCAATTGTTCAAGAACAGAGTTCCAAAAACACATGATTGTCTCAAAGAAAAGTTTGTTGCCCAATCTCTTTTTTTTTTAGCTGGGTGATGCCTGATTTTTAAACAGTGACAACTGCCCCCCCCATCCAGTTATAGATTATTCCATAAGAGGAAACATTCACTCCTCATCTGCCCTGCCAAAATCCACCACCTCTAAACAACATCAAATACAAGCCAGTCTGTCCAACTTTTCCTCCTAAGACAACCCACCCATTCCATATATTGTTTGGGTAAACTTTCTCTGAACTGTCTCCAATGACCTTTCTTAAATAAGGTGGCTGATAATGTGCACAATTATCTAGATTTGTCTCTCTTAAATAGTGCTCTATATAATTCCTTCACTTTCACATTCTGTTTCCCTCATTATTAAAGATAACATTCTGTTAGCTATTTCCAATACTTGCTGAACCTACATACAAACTTTTTGTGATTCATGTACAAAGATGCCCATATCCCTCTGCAGCTCAGAACTGTACAATCTTACAATATACTGCTTTTTTGTTATTCCTGTGAAACTGGACATTTCACATTTTCCCATTTTACACTCCATGTGCCACATTTTTGCCCAATCACTTAACCTATCAATATCTTTTTGTGACATCTTTATTTCCTTTTCATAACTTATTTTCATACTTTTGTGTTGTCAGAAAATTTGGCAACCATACATTCTGTGCCTTCATCCAAGTCAATTATATAAGTTGTATTGAGTTGAGATTCCAGCACTGATCTCTGTGGCTCACTATACATTAGCTAATGTGCCTGTAATTTCTTGCTTTGTGGCTTCCTCTCTTTTCAAATAAAACAGTTACATTCATAATCCAATGGAACTATCCTGGAAGCAAGGAAGTTTTGGAAAATTAACCCAATTCATCAACTGTCTCACTGGCCACTTCCTTGAGGACCCTAGGATGAAGTCCATTGAGACCTGTGCATTTATCAGCCTCCAGCTCCAGCAGTTCACTCAATATCACTTATCTGGTCATTCTGATTTTCCTGCATTCCTCCCTCCCTTCCACTTCCTGATTTGTTACTACTTTTTGATGTTGCTTATGTCTTATATAGTAAAGATTGATGAAAAATATCTTCAAGATTTTCCAGAGTTCAATTCATCTGCCATTTCCTCATTGTGTATTACTCATTCTTAAATCTGACTTTCTATAGAAGCAACACTCACTTTGTTAACTCTTCTCTTTCAATATTAATAGAAACTCTTACTATCTATTTTTATATTTTTAGATCACTTTCTCTTTAATGAAAGAAAAATTAAGAATTCATTTTTGATCATTGCAATTTTATATTTTGTCCAATCTTCTGACTTGCCACCTATCTTTGCACAATTATGCACTTTTTCTTTAAATTAGATACAATCTTTAATCTTTCGGGTTAACCACAGATAGTGGGTCCATTCCTTGAAATGTTTCCTACTTGTTGGACTGTAAGTATTCTGTATATTCTAGAATATCAACTTTGCTGTCTGCCACTCCATTTCTATCGACCCATACTACTTTACACCTGGAGGAAGTACACGTCATCTTCCGCCTTGGAACCATCCAACCACACAGGATCAATCTCAATTTCACCAGTTTCCCAATCTCCCCTCACCCCACTTTATCCCAGGTCCAACTCTCCAACTCGGCACCGCCCTCTTGACCTGTCCTACCTGTCCATCTTCCTTCCCACTTATCCACTCCACCCACCCCTCCAACCTATTGCTATCAGCTCCCCCTTCATCTACCTGTTGCCTTCCAAGCTACCTTCCCCAGCCCCAGCCCCATGCCCTCCCATTATCTCTAAGCCCACCACCCAAATTCCTGATGACGGGCTTATGCTCAAAGTCAACTCTCCTGCTCCTCAGATGCTACGTAATTGGCTGTGCTTTTCCAGCACCACACTTTTTGACTTCAGTCTAACTTTCCAATTCACCTCTGCTTTCATGCCTTCATAATTGCCTCTGCTTTCATGCCTTCATAATTGCCCTGATTTATGTTTTAAAACTATAGTCTTCGACTCCCCACTCCTCTTCCTCAAATTGAATATAAAATTCCATCATGTATGCTGCCTAGGGGTGACTGCATTCAAAGGTCAATAATTAATCCTATTTCATTGCACAATAATTAGGGGTGGTAACACAGTAGAAGTGTCACTGCAGTAGCAATCCAGAGGCCCAAACTCTTTATTTTTGTGCAATGAGATGAAAGTGATGCACGTGTTTGTGGTTTCCTAAGGTCCATCTTTGTTGTATATGATATTTAAGTAAGCTTTTTATTTCAAGTATTCTTTGTCTATTTGTTTACGTTTGATGTATGTTGGTTCTAAATATAAAAACTTTAAAGTGAAATCTTTTGATAATTTCTTCATCTTCAGTAAATATATGGTTTTCCAAATGGCATTGGAACAAAATCTTGGTAAGACATAAAAAATGTGTTTTCAGGCACCATTTAAAGTACATATGAAATATAGGCAATTGAGTGAACGCGTTGTAAGGATTTGAATGTCATGGTCAGAATTGCTTTAAACAGTACAACAAAGGCCTTAATATTTTAGAAAGCACAGTGAAATTAGAGCTGTGTGTGTAATAAAACTAATTCTTCTGTCCAAAAGTATTAACAACCTTGTTGCCATTCATTTATCGATAATCTTCAGTTGATTAAATGTCCCAGGATTGTTGTGGAATGTTTAATGTTATTTACACCCTTTGTGAAATGAGGTGGTAAAACCTTATTTGAATTTGACCATTTTCCATTTAAGTATGTACATTTGTTTATTTGAACGTTTATAGTGCACGTTGGATTTGTTAAGAATTGCCAACTCCTTACAATTTGATATTTTCAATTTGATATCTTCTTTTCTGTCTCGGAGAGGCAAAAGTTAACACTCAGTCTAGCTGGTAATGATGGCTTAGAGGTAGTACTTTCGCCTTCAAGTCATAATGTCTTAAATTCAGCCCCATTCCTAAGACATGATCTAGGCTGATGCTTCAATACAGCACTGAGGGAGATCTGCATTTTCGGAGGTGTTATCTTTGAGACGTTAAATTTAAAAGGGCCCATCAGCCCTTCTGGGTAACTTAAAGATCCCTCAGATATTTAAGAAGAGCAGTTGGGTTGTTCCAGCCAGGTTCCTGGTCCAATATCTAACCAATCGATACTACTGAAGCAGAGCATCTGATTCTTTATTTTGGGCATTCTGGGATATTGCTCGATACAAATGAGTGGACGGATCAGTATTGGTCATCGTGATGTTGGAGAGAAAACCTGCAGTAGTTGATGAGGCTACAATAAAGCATTTAATCATAGAATCTCTACAGTCCAGGAAGAGACCACTTAGTCCATCAAGTCTGCACTGACCCTCTGAAGAGTATCTCAGCCAGAACTACCCCCACCCTATCCCTGTAACCCTGCATTTCCCATGGTTAGTCCACCTAGCTTGCAAATCCATGTACACTATGGGCAATTTAACATGGCCAATCCCACCTAACCTGCACACTTTTGGACTGTGGGAGGAAACCGGAGTATCCAAAGAAAACTCACACAGTTAAAGGGAGAATGTGCAAGATCCACACAGACAATCATCTGAGTCTGGAATTGAACTCGGATCACTGGCATTGTAAGGCAGCAATTTTAACTATTGTGCACCCATTTAATGTTACTGATATCCCTGAAAACATTTTCTAATCAGTTCAAATGTGATTGATAACACCTAACCCAAGAAATCTGATTCAGCCACTCCATTAAAGAGGAAAACTTGCAGTGGATAGGGGTGGGGGAGCTGGCACATTTCACTTGGTCATTTAGCCACTGCCTCTGCTGTTCAGGCCTTTGACTTACCTGAGGGGGGAGACAGGGGACCTCGGTTTATAGCCTCATCCTAAAGACTGTGCCTTCAGTCGTGTAGCACTTCACTGAAGTGGGAGTGTCTGTCTCAATTAATTATGTGGTCAAACCTCCAGAATGGGAGTTAAAGCGCATTCATTTTTCTAACAGGAGCACAGGCATTTGCTCCCTGGACTCTTGGTGACGTCCATTGTTAAAGTTTAGTAGTAGATTTAGTGAATCCCCATTCTATGCAATGTTTTGCATTTTTTAAAATTTGCAAATGAAAGAATTCAGATTCTATTAGTGTGTCAGATTGAATTTTTCTTTACCTTGCAGGTTCAGCCTGGACCCCCACCCTGTCCTGTCTTTTACCCCGAGAAGCAGGAAATACCTGTTCCACCGGATGGACTCTGGGTTCTTCGTTTCCCTTATGCATACGTCACAGATCGTGGACCCTGCTTCCCCCCGAAAGAGAACCAGCCATTGATGAGTTACCGGGTGCTACGGGGGATCCTTAAGGCTATCCCACAGTGAAGATGCTTTCCTGGTTACGTGAAGCCTTTTTGAAAAAAGAAGAGTTCTTGTTTCCCCCCCCCATCTCTTGTCTTTGCAGAAAGGTGGGAAGGATCATATGTTGGCATGGCCCAAGCCACAGCTTAGGGTTGAACCCGAAAGTCCTCAGTGATGTGAATCCTCCTGTCACCTGAACAGGCCAGGAGTGCATCCAGAATCATTCAACAAAAAGCAGATGTACCTTTCTCTGACTGAAAGGGTTAAGGACTCCAAGCCCATGAGAATTTCCTATTACAGTATTTCTCTCACTGTGTATATTCTGGTAAAATGAAATGCAATCTGTCTTGGTCAAACTTTCCCCTGGAGTATGTGAACAAACATCATCAGCACTTTGTTTTTCTAGGAAAGTGTCTTGTTCCTGTCATATGACATAAACCATGAGCCCAGTTGTGACTGTCAGTGGTTGATGATGCAGCAATTGGTTTGGTGTCAGATGTAAAGGGATAGCTTATTGATTTTCATCAAAGGCCATAGTTTTGATTAAGGATCCTAATGTATATATACTGCTACTGAAAAACCTTAGCCAAATCCTGACTGCACTGCAAAACCTCCAGTGACAGCTTCCCATTATTGATTGGTCTCTTGATTACATTTACCTGGGTCTATAAAAGTGGGTTTGGATAGCAGTGAATACTCAAATTTTTGTCCAGCATCCTCTTGAAATTCATCGTGGTGTGCTGCAAGTTACGAAAAAATGTTTTGTCAGCTCACTGGCTCCTGCAGTCTGACCTGATGCACCCTAACTGGCAAGTTGTGCTGAATAGGGAAGAGTTAACTGTTGTTATGGTTTTGCATTGGGTTTGCTCAGAATGGTAAATTGTATTTGAATGTTTACACTATAATAGCTTTTAATTAAATAGTCCAGCGACAAACAAATGTCCCTTGAGGCTTTTGAGTACCTTTTGCTTTTCAGCTGTTGCTGGGTAAGTTTGCTAAATTAATGGTGAGACTTTTTATAAAAAAACAAATAATTAAACTATCTTGCTGGCTGATTGGTGTGCCCTCCAATGCAATGCTAAATCAGACACAGCAAGTGGTTCCAGGTTTAATGTCCTGATCTTATCTGACTTGGAATTTCAGCCAACTCAGTGTTGGAGGACTAGGATGGGAAGTTGACTCTTTCTGACTCTCTAGTAACTGTGTTAGAAGGTGTCTAGCCCAGCTATAATTTGGCTTGGTTATAGTGTCCCCATGGGCAAATAACCTCACTGTCTGACTTGACATGAAGAATGGCTACTTAAGTGAGATTCGGAGAGCTTTGGCCTCATGTGGAGGAGTATCCCAGCAGCAGCTTCAGAAAGGAAGGGATAAAATTGGGTGAAGAAAATGGCAATGGATTTTGTCCCAGCAGAGAGCTAATGGAAATTCCTAAAAATTAACTTTCTGCTTCATAAACAGTTGTATGAAGTGTTTGAATATCTCTAGGCAGAATTCCTCAGGATGACTGTGGGTCCAACAGCATCTATCAGTTCTCCCTGATACAGCAGTAACATATAACTTCTACAAAACAATGGCTCAAAGTGCTTGAGCAGGGCTTTTGATGTGTGAAATTAATCGGAGTTCAGATCAAGTGGGAAGCATTTAGGCGCTGAAATCAGTCACAACCAAGTCACTGACACCAATGCAAATTTGTTGTCAATGAATGGTGATCAGCCATCAGAGTGACAGCTTCCATTGGATCCATGGATCCAGATCAGTTTCACAAGCCCTACTGTGGTGGGCTGATCCTTGAGTTGATGATAAAGTGGCCAGTTTACTGTCATATCAATTGTGCCACTCCATTCACACCCTGAGAAGTGTGGTGCCAGTCTAACCATCAAGTCTGTCAGCAGTGTTTTGTGATGAGTTTTTCTTTCTCTTACTATCAAAAGGTCTTTGGCAGTCTGATTTTTGGAGTGAGACTTATCCTTGAGAATATGGTGGAGCATTTGGTCTGATCACTTACTTTTGTGGCCTAAACCTGGAGGTGGTTGTGCGGAAGGAAGTTGATCAGTTGGGAGTCTGAGGAGGTGGTGGTGGGGAGTGGGGTTGCTGAGTTTTATGGGAGTGTTAAGTGCAGTCTAAGATAATTTTAGATGTGTGATATTCTTGATGAAGATTTAATGTTGACACAACCTCTTAATAGATGTAAAGTATGCCTCACGGCTTAAGATACCAATTCTCACTTTGCAAATCCCAAATTAAAATATAATTGCAAAAATCTGTAACTTCAGTGTCTTTTTACTTTATGTAATATCTGTTTTTCATCCAGCTGAATGTGATGTTCCAACTGCTGAAACCTTTCAAAAGAGATTGAATTAAGTCTTTGTTTTCTTTTTGTTCATGGGAAGTGGCCATCTCTAACAAGGCCAGTGTTTATTGCCCATCCCTGGTCGCCCTTGAGAAGGTGATACTGAGTTGCCTTCTTGGAGTGTAGGCACACTCAATGTTGTCAGGGAGGGAGATCCAGGATTTTGATACAGTGAGAGTAAAGGAACGACAATATAATTCCAAATCAGGATGGCTTGAATAGGAGCCTAACTCTGGGTCACTGGTGCTGTTGTGCAGTGCAGAGCACAATATCAGAACTTGGAATTGCGTCATTAGAAATGTACAATATCAGAGAAACCTATGTTTGTTGTCTGATGCTGCTAACCTTGTGTGGACTAGCACTGGTGAATCTTGAAAAGTTTGTGAATATAATCCAAAATACAGAATGCAATATTGTGTTTCTTTATTTGATATAGTTTTAATTAAGTGGATTGGCTACTTAATCATCCATAATATTCTGTCTGCTTTTCTCAGCTCATCTGTGAAATTTTCCTTTATGTCTTTATTCTAAACATAGGACGCTGATAATCCTGAGGTGACTTGATAGGGGAGGATTTTTCCTTCTACGAGGGGGGTGTCTAGAATAAGGGAACAGTGTTTAAAAATTTTTTTTTAACCCTATGATCTATATGTCCTTGCTTACTATGATCTGCCTGTACTGCGCGTAAACAAAGCTTTTCACTGTACTTAGGTACAAGTGACAATAAATCAAATCAAGAAAAAGGGATCTTCCATCGAAGACTTGGATGAGGAGAAATATTGTCTTTCATTGGGTTGTCAGTCTGTGTAATTCTCTTTCCCCATGGGACAATATAGACTGGATAATTGAATTTATTCAAGGAAAAGTTAAATGGACTTTTGATAGACAAGGAAGCAAGAATTTTTAGGGAGTTGGGTTGTGCTGCCAGTTAAGTGGAGTAGAGATAACAATTAGAAAAATTGATCTTATCGAATGGCAGAGTAGATTCCAAAGGCCAAATGGTATAATCCTTGTTCTAGGTCTCGTGTTCCTATTCCAATGTTCTCCTGGTCTGTCTCCCATTTTCTCCTTTTGATAAATTTCATCTCATCTGTTTGTATCCTAACTCTCGTGTGTCATTTCTGACATTTGATCCTGATCTGGGAAGAAACCTCAAGTTTTAAAGTTGTCAACCTTGTTCTTAAATGCTTGCATGACCTCATCCCTCTTTTATTTCTGTAAAGATCTCCTACAGGGAATCAGTGGCCTAATGGTGACATCACCAGTAATCCAGAGGCCTTTTTTTAATGCTATCAGGACTCTGGAATTTAAATTAAATCAACAAATCTGGAATTGTATGCTAGTCACAATAATGGCAACCATGGAAATATTGCCTTTTTTTTAAAAAAAAAAAGAAGCATCTAGTTAACTTACACATATGAAGGGAAGGAAATCTGCCATTCCTATTTGGTATTGCCTAGATGTGACTCCAGACCCACAGCAAGGTGGTGGATTCCTAACTGTCCTCTGAAAATGGCTTAGCAAGCCACTCAAGAGTCATTAACATTGGGCAACAAATGTTAACCTTGTCTGTGAGACCCACATCCCATGAACTACGCTACGTGAACTATGTGTTTCTGTCTTCCTTGCCTCTTGCATGTCACTGAGTTCTGTTGGCCCACTATTGGTTGAGGGCTGTACCTTCAGCAAACGAGAGGCTCAGTTGGAGGATTCCTTCCCTAAACCTCACTTATCATTTTTTTGCAAAACTCCTTAAAACTCTTTGATCAGGTGTTTGATCATCTGTCTGACTCACTCTTCTTGTTGAATTGTATTTCTTTGATACTTTTTACGAAGTTAAAAGTATTTTATAAATGTAAATTGTTTTAATTGTGACTATTGAAAAGCATCTCATTCATTTGCTATTCCTGTACATTGCAGTGCAGTATTTTGGAGAGTTGCAGCAACCAACGTGTTAGCTTTCAACTGAGTTTTAAACTGAGACCCCAACTGCCTACTCAGGTGGCTGTAAAAAAAAATCACATGGCCTTATTTTCTTAATGAGAGTAAGATAGTCATCCCTGCTGTCCACTATTCGTCACTCAGTTAAAAGCACAAAATCATTATCTGGTCATCATTGCATTGATGCTTGGAGGGGTCGACTATGCACAAAATTGGCTGCAAGGACTTCTACAGTGCAACTCCACAAACATTTTATTCAAAATTACAATTTATTCAGAAAATTTGTAAAGCATATTACAAAACATTTGATTTGCAAATTAGTGAGTCCAATAAACTTCAGCTGGTCATCATGCAGCTGGATTCACTCAAGTGCCTCACTACAATTGTAGCACTCTTAATATTTACAATGTATATTCTAACTCAAAAGTGCAGCCTGAAGGCAAAACATTTCCAATTAAACATCATTTTAAAAAAAGTACAATAGGGGTAAACTTTTCTCTCTTTATGTTCTACCCTGAAGTACTTCAAGACAATTCCAGCGGTCTTGATATTCAGCATGCAACCTCCCTTTGTTAGACACCTAGCTAATGTGTTTTCTATGGTTTACAACTCCTATGCACATTATGGCGGAAAGGCCTTAGACAACTATCTTTCTCCACTGTGCCTGTGCAGCAGCTGCCCCAGATATTTGTGTGTATCTCAGCACATAGCTCTGGATCTTGAAATGAGCCAGTTTGCAACACTCAGAAGAGGACAAACCAAAGAGCATATTTCACTAAATTGAGGATCGTCCAGGCATAGGAAATGTTTGTCTTTGGGTGCATCTCTGGAAACAGCCGGTAGAGCAGAGAGTCCCGTATCACGGAGCTGTTCGGAGTGAACCTCCACAAAAGCCACTGCATCTCTCTCCAGATCTTGTTTGTATCTTCTCCCCGTCACAGCCACCTTGAGGATATTATGCAAAAGTAGTAAAACTCCAGGCATCTATGGAAAGGCTCTTTCTCACCAGTTGCCATGCTGCATTTTGTGCTTGTTTGACATTTTGGCAGTGAGGTATTTTGTCAAATGACTCTCAATCTGCACAGGATCCAACAGAATCTATTTCATCTTTTTCCCATAATGCCTCAAGTTACATGCGGACCATTGCCTGATAGAATTATTGTCAGAGACATTTTTCACTCTTAATCTTTCCACAAAGAACAGATCTGTCTACTTGGAGCAATCCATCACAAACTGCCAGACCCATCCTTCACAACACTGGGGCAAACAGAATCTCTATTTTTGTACGGGTCCATGCACAATGTGGTTGCAGCTGCACATGAAGGCAGCTATCTAGATGAGGGTCGTGCTGGGTATGTTTTCCTTTCCCTTTATCTTGACTGCTGAAAAACATATTCCAAAATATACCCTATTCATATTTTTAAATATTTAAACTTGAAAATTATGGAATATTTTGTGAAGTACAATAACATTTAACTTGTCTCCATAAAGCATGTTTGGGTGCCCCAGAAATATTGTTTAAGTTTGCAAAATACATGTGTCAGGCATAGTGAAGCTACAGCTAACCTTTTTTTCTTAGAAAAATACACTTTATCCATAAAATTTCTAAAACAAGATTTTTCGATTGAAATATGGCATTGAAAGCTGCTTTTATGGGCTGTAATAAATGCAAGTCTGAACCATCTGAAGATCAACTATTTGCATATCGGTGTCATTATTTTCAGGGGCCTTTTTTTGCCATATGAGAAGCAGATATTTTGCTACAGTTGCATCTCTGATCTTTTACAGCTCAGTGACCTCCAGGTCGATGAAAATGCAAACTGCACCTGGGAATAGCAAGGATTGTCTGAAGCTGATTTAGTTATCATTCGAATGGAGCCTTTAACAGGTTGGCTCCCACCCAAGTATTAAAAGCTCCTGATTCAGAAAAGTGTAAGTAGTGTCCCTGTTAACAACTTAAAAAGCACACCCGCAGAGTCAATATTTCCTGGTCAGATGAGATGTCTGCATTTATATCTCAGAATATTTGTCATGTATTAGTATATTTTACTGCTTGAGAGAATAGTTGAGGCAGGAAATCTCAGAACCTTGGCCAAGATCTTGAAGTATCATAACATAAGAGCGATGGAGAAAGTGAGGAATGCAGATGCTGGCGATCAGAGTCAGAGTGGCGCTGGAAAAGCACAGCTGGTCAGGCAGCATCGGAGGAGCAGGAGAATTGATGTGAGTAAAAGCCCTTCCTGACCGTCTGTGTTTTTCCAGCGCCACACTTTCCAACATTTTCAGAGGATAGTCCTATTGAAGGGTTGTGCCCGAAACGTCAACTCTCTTGTTCCTCCGATGCTGCCTGACCTTATTGACTCTGACTCTCCAGCATATGCAGTCCTCGCTATCTCCTCGAAGCTGGAATTGAACCCGAGTCCCTGGCACTGTGAGGAAGCAATGCTAATCATTGAGTCACCGTGACATTCCTAATGTACACTGGCTATTTTTTGTCTCGGTCAGAAAATTCTAGCATAGAAAGCCTGCCTTTAAATTGATGTTGAAGCTATATTTAAGTGAGATTTGGTCAGATTTTTAAAAATCCATTATGTTGGTTAAAAGTATAGCTTAATATTACGCATTGTGTGCAATACAAAACCAGTGTCAAAGGGAAAGTTCAAACTTTTGAAATAAAGAGCAAATTTGAAATTTAAAAAGTGTCTGAATGCATTGAAGATGTGTGTAAATCCGAACAAAGAACTGATAATATTTTAGTGTTGCGCAGGTCCCAAGGAATGTGTTTAATATGTAATTTCATAGTATATTTTTATTTCTGTTACTCAGCATTATTTTTCTTTAAGCAGTGCATATGTCCAGTGTTGCCAGTTATAACTAATATGTTTCAAGGGTCCTTTGCTTTTTATTCACTTGTGGGACATGGGCATCACTGGCTGCCAGCAGTTATTACTTGTCATCAGTTACCCTTGAAATCGTGCTGAGTTACATTTTTGAACCACTGCAGTCCATGTACTACTTGTTGGTAGAGTGAGGTTAATCATAGAATCATGCAGACACTTCAACCAATCAAGTTTGTAACCTCGACTCAGCTTCTTTTCTCTTGTCCATTGTGATTGAAAACACACTCCAGGACATTCCTCCCCTCTTCTCCAGGATTGCCAGAATGCAGAGTAGTGCTGTTCTGCTAGACAGCTGGTTTGCAATTTGGTGTGAGGCCAACAGTGTGTGTTCAGTTTCTGTCACTGGCTAGAGGTAACAGTAACGATGCAACCTTCTAAACCACTCCCCTCAGCTGAGGTGTGGTCACCTTCCGAGAGCTTAACCTGTGATGAGGGAGTAATCCTCTGGGACTACGGCGTCTTTGCCTCTTATTTTACTAAAAGAACTCGGGATGCTGAAGATCTGAAATAAAAACAAAGTGCTGGAGAAACTCAGCAGATCCGGTAGCATTTGTCGAGAGACAAACCAGTTACTGTTTGACTCCAGTAACCTCTTCCGAACTGGATGCGCAATGTTAATTTTGTCTTCACGAATTCTGCCATACCAGCTGAGTTTCTCCAGCAATTTCTGTTCTTGTTATCTTTTACTTCATTTTTCAAGATCAGAGATTGCACTTCTGACCTATTCATCTCACTTTTTTATTTCAAAAATATACTTTATTCATAAAATAATAATTTGATGGTCTGTACAGTTGGTCATGCCATACATATGTAAACATTTACATACAGAGATCAGAATTTATCATTTTTATATACAGGTCTGTACATTTATCAATCATATATCCATATATTTAGCTGAGGCGTCAGCAGAGCCCAAATGACTGTGTGGGCCCCCTGTTCTTCTTCGGCAGGCAGATGTTACAAGGTGGTCTTTCCCCACCGCGCCTTGGCGGCAGCTGCCCCAAGCTTCAGTGCGTCCCTCAACACATAGTCCTGAACCTTGGAATGTGCCAGTCTGCAACATTCAGTCGGGGTCAACTCCTTCAGCTGGAAGATCAATAGGTTTTGGACCGCCCAGAGAACATCCTTCGCCGTGGGCGGCACGGTGGCACAGTGGTTAGCACTGCTGCCTCGCAGCGCCAGAGACCCGGGTTCAATTCCCGCCTCAGGCGACTGACTGTGTGGAGTTTGCACATTCTCCCCGTGTCTGCGTGGGTTTCCTCCGGGTGCTCCGGTTTCCTCCCACACTCCAAAGATGTGCAAGTCAGGTGAATTGGCTATGCTAAATTGCCCGTAGTGTTAGGTAAAGGGGTAAATGTAGGGGTATGGGTGGGTTACGCTTCGGCGGGTCGGTGTGGACTTGTTGGGCCGAAGGGCCTGTTTCCACACTGTAAATAATCTAATCTAATCTAATCTAACCGAGTTTATGATCCTCCAGGCACAGTTGATGTTTGTCTCAGTGTGCGTCCCAGAGAACAGACCATAGAGCACAGAGTCCCACGTTATGGCGCTGCTCGGGACGAATCTCGACAAACACCACTGAATTCCTCTCCAGACTTCTTCTGCGTTGGCACATTCCAGAAGGTGGTGTGACAGTCTTGTCCCCCCCTGCAGCCGCTTAGAGGGCAGCGTGCAGTGCTGCTGAGAGTCCGGGCGTGCATAAAGGATCTCGCCACCAGCCAAGCCATGTCTTGGTGCTTGTTGGAAAGTTCTGGCAATGAGGCATTCTGTCAAATGGCTTTAACAGTCTGCTCAGGGAACTGCTCGATAGGATCCACCCTCTCCTTTTCCCGAAGGGTCGCAAGGACACTACATGCTGACCACTTTCTGATGGACTTGTGGTCAAAGGTGTTTTTCTTCATAAACTTCTCCATGAAGGACAGGTGATCTAGAACGGTCCAACTACTCTGAGCGTTCCGCGGCATGTAGAACCTCGGTATGTAGTGACACTTGGTGTTTGCGTACCGGGGATCCACATACAGCTTGATGCAGCCCACACAAAGGTGGCCATCAGGGTGAGAGTGGCATTGGGTGTATTTTTTCCCCCATTGCCCAGATCTTTGTACAGCGAGTCTCTTCAGACCTGGTCCAAATATTGACCTCCATATAAATTGGAAAATGGCCCGGGTGACTGCAGCGGTACAGGTTCTGGGAATAGGCCAGACCTGTGCCACGTATAACAGCAATGACAGTGCCTCACACCTGATGACCAGGTTTTTTTCCCACGATGGAGTGCGACCATAGCTTCCATCTGCCCGGTTTCTACCTCACTTTGCTGATACGCTCCTCCCAAGACTTGGCGCATGCCCCAGCCCCCCCGAACCAAATACCCAGCACCTTCAGGTGGTCGGTCCTGATGGTGAAGGGGATCGAGGATTGGTCGGCCCAGTTCCCGAAGAGAATGGCCTCACTCTTGCCTCGGTTTACCTTGGCCCCTGAGGCCTGTTCGAACTGGTCACATATGCACATGAGTCTGCGCACAGACAGCGGATCAGAGCAGAAAACAGCAACGCCATCCATGTACAGGGAGGCCTTAACCTGCAGGCCCCCGCTGCCAGGAATAGTCACCCCTCTCAGGCTCGCATCCTTCTTGATGGACTCGGCAAATGGCTGTATGCAGCACACAAACAAGGCAGGAGAGAGGGCAGCCCTTCCTGACTCCAGATCTGACTGGGAAGCTATCTGATGCCCACCCATTGATTGAGACTGCACTGACAATGTTGGTGTAGAACAGTCTGATCCAATTGTAGATTCCCTTCCCAAAGCCCATTTTGGAGAGAACATCTCTCATATACCTGTGTGATATCCTGTCAAAGGCTTTCTCCTCCTGACCCGGTTGGCGATAACCTTTGACAGAATTTTGTAATCTGCATTCAACAGTGAGATTGGTCTCCAATTTGAGTTCCTCCCTCTCTCCCTTCCGCTTGTAGATGAGGGTGATGATGCTTTCCTCATGGATTCACTCATGGTACCTGCCCAAAGCATACTGACATACACCTTCAGCAGGTCCTGGCCAATCAAGTCCCACAGAGCAGAATAGAGCTCGACCGGTAAGCCGTTGCTTCCGGGAGTTTTATTCTTTTCGAAGGACTTGAGGGCCTTGGTCAGCTCGTCCAGAGATAGCGGCTGGTCCAGCCTCTCCCGTGTTCTGTCATCTAAGACCTCTGATAGAGGACAGGAACAACTGGGAGGCCGCACTCTCAGTCGGCTTTGCGTCATACAGACTGGCATAGAAGGATTTGCTGATCCTTATGACATCAACTTGAGATGATGTTATCCAGCCATCTTCTTCCTTTAGGCTGCTGAGCACAGAGCTCTCTTTGTGCACCTTCTGGAAGAAGAAACGTGAGCACACCTCATCCTGCTCCACCAAGCCAACCCTGGACCAGAAGATTATCTTGGAGGCCTCTGAGGCAAAGAGCGAGGCTTGCTGGCCCTTCACCTCCTTGAGGTCCTCCATGACATTGACCCCCATCATCTGCAGTAGGAGAAGGTTCTGCATTCTTTCCTGGAGCTGGGACAGTTTTCCCTACCTCTCTCTTGCCTCCTGAACACCTTTGAGGATGAAGAACCTCTTGATGTTCCCTTTTACTGTTTCCCACCAGTCCACTGGGGACTCAAAGAGGGGCTTCACGGTTCTCCAACCTGCGTAGTCCCTCTTGAGCTCCTCAATGTTTCCCGGGGTCAACAGCTTTGCTATTCATCTCACTATCATAGACGGTCTTATTACTTTTGTGTCAGACGGACAGATCACTGCGCAGGCGTAGACTCTTTATTGTTGCAACATTCTAGGAGGGGGCGGGGCCGAACTGATTGCGCATGCAGCTCATTGGCTGCGCAACCACGGGAATTGTAACAAAAACAGTGACCCATTGGGAAGGCGCTCCGGGAGTCCTTTTGCGCAGGTGCGGGTGACGGCACACTTCTCCAGACCGGCTCTGACCCTGGAGCAGGTCAGTTCTGCAGATAATCTCCTCTCCCCATTCATTCAGGATATCCACTTGTGTGTCTTTTTTTAAAGCGTTGTAGCCGTGTGTACCTTTTAATACGCCCGTCTATTTGTCTATATCTTTCTATTTAGGGGCATTAAGTGGAGAGGCTGCTACGGAGGGAGAAATGTCAGCAACGATGTATATTCTGTCCACTCTGGGAGGTTATGTACTGTCCTCGGCTTTGCTCTTCAAGTGCCCAGGGTTGCTGCACAAAAAGAAGAAACAGAGCTTCAGGAGCCGGCATATCTCTCACCGCGGAGGTAAGACAAATTGCCTCTCCCCACCTGAGCGGATCTGGATAAAGACAGCAAGGCTCCTTCTGCGTTATTAACATTTCTACGGGTTGCTCACTCCAGGGGTTTTATTTAGTCAGTAATTGCTGCTCTTGTACAATGACGATCCTTGCGTGTTTCTTTTTTTGTGGTGCGTTACGATGCGAAAGGTTTTTTCCAAAAACGTTCTGGTTGTCACTTTCGGACAATATTCTCTCCCACACCCTTCGAAATCCGCCAGCAACAATCTCTCTCTCTCGCACATACACTTTTTATCCGGGGGGAATGAAGAACCCTCTCCCCGCGTCCCGTCACTGCCGGCTATTTCTTTGTCACCAGGCCAGTTTAAAACGTTCTTGTCCTTCTCTCTTTACGGGCATTAGAATATTGATTGATCCCATATACTTTACCCTCGATCTTCTCATGCTTCTTCAATCAGCGATCGACGCCACGCTGTCTGCCGAAGAACCTAATAAGAGATTGTGAAATCATTCAACCTGTCCCAGACCGTGTATACAGTATGCACCGTCATGGTGTGTGCCCAGACATCATCCGAGGATGATTGAGTCAGTCGTCGGAGGCGAGAATTCTCGGGAGATAATTTGAGATTTCTCCTAGATCCTCGCCTCCACTAAAACTTTAGGATAGTCTGAGGTCACCTGTCATATGTTCAACCTTGATGTTTTCGAAACGGTTCGGTTGGATTACCAGTATACAGCCATACAGGACTATCCCACATTTGTGTTTCTTCAGACATTCTCAGGTGGGTTGGTCTCCGTATCTCTTGGCTAGGCTGGGGAGAGGAAGGGAAATTGGTCAATTAGCCATTTCAGTCCTGAATCTGCCCTCCCTGTTAACTGCAGTGAGACCATCCACAATAAGTAAGGCTTCAGTGTTGCAGTGTGTTTAAGGTCTGGTTGTGCTTCTGTTTTACCAAAGTGACATTGGTGAACTTAACATGGAATTGGAGAGCTTCAGTGAGTTGCAGACCAATGCTCAGAAATATGTAGATGCTGAGTTACAGAAGAGAAAATGAGTAGAGTTGTTGCAAGATTTTATCAACATGGTATGTTTTAAAACATCATTGACTGGGAAAAGGGTTTTGGGTGGTTATGTGGTCGCAGAGTGGTAGATGTGATCTATATGGACTTTCAGTAAAGTATTCAACGATCGCCATGGGAAACTGGTTAGTAAGGGTAGAACTCTTGGAATACAGGGAGAACTAGCCACTTGAATACAGAACTGGGTAGAAGAGAGGGTGGTGGTGGAGGGTTGCTTTTCAGACTGGAGGCCTGTGCATAATGCTGTGCCACAAGGATTGGTGCTGGGACCACTGCTTTTCATCATTTATATCAGTGATTTGTACGTTTGCAGATGACACCAAAATTGGAGGTGTAGTGGACAGCAAAGAAGGTTACCTCCGTGCATCATGATCAGATGGGCCAAAGGGCTGAGGAGTGACAGGTGGAGTTTAATTTAGATAAATGTGACGTGCTGCATTTTGTATAAGTGAATCGGAGCAAGACATGTACATTTAATGGTAAAGTCTTGGAGAGTGTTGCCAAACAAAGGGACCTTGGAGTGCAGGTTCATAGTTCCTTGAAAGTAGAGTCGCAGGTAGATAGAATAGAGAAGAAAGCGTTTGGCATGCTTTCCTTTATTGGTCAGAATATTGAGTATAGGAGTTGGGAGTCATGTTGTGCCTATACAGGACATACTGCAACACTGAAATACTGCATGCAATTTTGGTCTCCTTCCTATTGGAAGGATGTTGTGAAATCTGAAAGGATTCAGAAAAGGTTTACAAGGATGTTGCCAGGGTTGGAGGATTTGAACTACAGGGAGAGGCTGAATAGGCTGGGGCTGTTTTCCCTGGAGCATTGGAGGCTGAGGGGTGACCTTTTATAGAGGTTTGCAAAATCATGAAGGGCATGGATAGGATAAATACCCAAGGTCTTTTCCTTGGGTTGGGGAGTCCAGGACTGGAGGGCATAGGTTTAGGTTGAGAGGGGAGAAGTTTAAAAGGGACCCTAGGAGCAACGTTTTCACACGGAGGGAGGTGTGTATATGGAATGAGTTGCCAGAGGAAGTGTGGAGACTGGTACAGTTGCAGCATTTAAAAGGCATCTGGGTGGGTATATGAATAGGAATAGGAGAGATTTGGGACCAGATTAGGTTCGGATATCTGGCTGGCATGGACGAGTTGGACCGAAGGATCTGTTTATGTGCTGTACATCTATGACTGTCTAAGTATGGAACTCTAAGATCTTACAAGATTTAGTGGTGGAACAGACTAAGGAGGTTGGTGATTTATAAAATGCCAACAGAGCATCCATGAAGGTTAAATACCTTTTTGAGGTTTAGAGATTGAGAGGGCAGTGTAATTGGTTTTTTAAACATGAGGACCTGTTTGTCTTTTCTCCTGTCCTCATTTCAGAGGGTTGGAGTTGCTTGGATTGGTCAACACTATTGACCAATGTGCTGCAGTGGCTTTCTGCAGGAAGACTGACCAGGAGATATGACTGACGGCAGGCAGTAAGAATGGGAATATTGGAGGAATTTACAGGCTAATTTCAAAACCTTTTGATGATGTTGTGAATGCAACCTCTGTGGGCACCAATTAAGTCTCAAGCCCAGATGTCATTACCCACTGCATCACAACGCATCCTGTCTGACATAAGGGTGACCATTTTAAATTGGAGACATGAGGAAATTGAACCATAGTTCAGCAAAGCAGGACCAGCAAGTGTGTGCAGGATAGGATGCGAACAGGTTTTGAATGAACTGAAATCTGTGGAAGGAACTTGTCTCAAATACTTGTCGAAATGTTTGTATTTGTTGTCCAGATGATGGTCAAACTTGAGGAGTCTTAGCTTGTTTCTGCTTATTGTTTAATGAGAGTTCCTGTTTGCTCAGTTTCCAGACCTCACCATTCCACTTTTATGCTTTCCCTTGAATGGTCCTGTTCTGTCGCCCGAGTTATTTATCTTTGCAAATGTGTTTAGCCCTGATGCCCATTTTTCACTGGGGGTCCAACATTGGCCTGATTTGATTGAACTCGGTTTGTACCTCACTACTTTCCATTCAGGAAGGTATGAACTGCACCTAAGCCTTTTGAGTTGTCTTGCATATATGCTGAGAGTGGTAGAATTACCTGTGCTAAATTGTGCATCTCAACATACATCTATTATTCATGCACCAAGATCCATTATTCATATGCTGAGTGTGTAGGCTATTTGAGAATGGGAAAGGGCTGAATATAGGTAGTGAGCTTGCTGAAAGGCTGGGTTGCTTTTCCTGACAAATCCTGAAGAAGGGCTTATGCCCAAAACGTCAATTCTCCTGCTCCTCGGATGCTGCCTGGCCTGTTGTGTTTTTCCAGCATGACCATTTTCAACTCTGGTCTCCAGCATCTGCAGTCCTCACTTTCTCCTGACAAATCCCTATCCAAATAATCCTTTCCAAAACCAGTCCATCCCATACAGATAAATAAGTCCGCACGCACTGCGTGCTTTCCAATCAGTGTGGATCAATTAATTACCAGTCATATTCATTGAATTGTCATGTTAGGGACAATCTAAATTGTCAGGTTAGATGGACATAGTTTTGCAGGTCTCCTTGAATAGGGATGAAATTATACCAGCGTTCATGTTTTATCTTTGATTTGGAATTTTCCCCAACTTGCTGTGATATTTATAGTCAAAGGCTTAGAGGTTTTGCAATGCATTAATTGGGTGCATGAGCTGTCTGGAATGGTGTTTTTTCATTTGGGTGAAAAGGGTATGTTCCCTGTTGTGTTGAGTGGACTGGCGTCAGTAAATTTAAGTGTGGTATTGTTGCATCTAGGCTTCGAGTTGGCTTATAGTGGAACCAGGGCAGCAGACATGGTTTCTGAAGTTGTCTGTTGTGTTGAGACTTGGAATATGTGCGCACATTTGGGCTTCCCATTGGTATGGGTGTAGTCTTTCCTTTTGAAAGGTAGCCCATGTCTTGGGGAGAATGCGGCTTAGCTGCAAGAGGGAACAGTGAAGTCTCAACCTGATAAGATGGGGTCCAAATAATGTCTCAATTATAATGAGGCCATCTCCTCCCTGAAGCCCATGTTGTAATCCCTTCAGTTGCAGTGAATTGCTGAACCAGGGCTATGGTTATCTGTACTCCGTGCTTGCAATGATAGCTTTGCTGTGTAATCTTCTCAGTGTAATCATCAGTATCTTTAAGGATTATTTGCACATTTGCTGATTCCAGTATTCCTGCCTGCCTTTGCTGTGAGATGCAATATACAATTGCAGTTGCTTAATCAACGTTTCAGCCAAATTATATGGAGTGTGAAGTCTGACTTGGGCTTATGGATGGAAGGAATAGGGATATGGTGGAGACAGAATAGCAATATTATTTTAGAACTAGTATCTGATTGGAATATAGAATGAACTCAGGCAATGTCACAACGCACTATTTGTAAAGATAAAAAAGGCTGTGACTTGGTGTTGCTGGACTAGAAAACCAGAGATCCAGACTAATTATCCAACAGTGAATGTTCAACTGGGACATTTAAATTCAAAATTAATTAAATCTGGAATAAAAAGCTGAGGTATCAGTAAATGTGATGTTGAAATTACTGGTTTGTTGTAAAAGGTCTATCCGTGTCATCAATGCACTTTTGGGGAAGGAAATCTGCCAGCCTTAATCAGTCTGGCCTACTTGTGACTCAGACCTGCAGCGATGTACTTTTGACTGAGCCAGCCATTCAGTTCGAGGGCAGTTAGGGATAGGTGAGAAATGCTGCTGTTACTAGCTATGTCCACATCTTGCGAAATAATAAAGAATAATTGGGAGCTTGCATCTAATGAAATTGGCTATCTGGTCAATCGTGTCTCCCCTGCCATTGCCCTTGCTTTGGAGAGCATGCAGTGATGTTTACCAAGTTCCTGGAATGATAGGGTTGTCCCAGAATTAGAAATTGAATAAACTTTTTTTGAATTTTGTGTTTAGATGAATGAGAGGTGACTTCATTAAAGTATTTGATCCTGAGGGGTGGGTGCCAGTTTAAAATGATGCCACCATTCCTTCTACAGGGACTAGGTGAAAATCCAAGAGTTGCCTTTCCAACAACACCATAGGGTAACAGCATCACATGGGCTGCCATGGTTCAAGAAAGCAGTTCTCCTTAAGGCACAATCCGGGATGGGCAATAAGTTTCTTAGTCAATCACAAGAATTAATGGCGAAGCCAGTGATTGTTGCCCAGATGGCTGTTAGGTGTAGGTCTGGAGTTAATGTTAGCCAGACTAGCTAAGAATAGCGGTTTGCTTCTCTAAAAGACGTTAGTGAACTAGATGGGTTTATCCGACAACTGGCAATGATTTTGTAATTATCAATACATTCTTAATTTCAGGTTTTCTTTTTATTGAAGTCAAATTCTACCATTTGGCATGGTGAGACTCGATCCAGGTTCCCAGAACGTTGTGTGGTTCTCTGGATTAATAGTGTAGCAATAGTACCATTAGGCCATGGTTTCTCCAAACTAATGCTGACCCAGCCAGTGACTTTCACATCCCATGGAAAAATTAACACATTTTTGAGGTTAATTACAGCTGACCCACACTTTGACAATTGATGATGCTAACATAGCACTTGACTCTGGCTCAGTCGTTAAGAGTGTGGTAGGTGGTTGAGAGCATTTTTGTTTCTTTGAAAGTTGCACAATAATGTGTGCTAGTTGTGATTGTGGGTTCTATCACAAGGGTCAGTCAGCAGTTCCAGATCTTACACAGAATCAGATCCTGACACTCAGTACAGATCAGCCAGCTGGAGACCATCTCTTGGGACTGTTGCACCAGCAAAGTCTTGATGGCATGGACACTGAGTGACTCTTTCCCCAGTTTGGACAGTCTCTTCGATGGAAGAAAAAATTTCCTTTATTGCATAGAGTTGTGAACCTTTGGAGTTAACTTCCCACACAGCTGTGGACACTTAGCCTTTTAAGTATATTCAGGACTGACAGTGGTTGATAGAACTTCAGGGACTTAGGAAACCGTGGAATGTGGGAATAGTGTGGGATGGGAGAAGAAAGTCACCTATGATCCCATCAAATGAAGGAGATGCTCAAGGAGCTGAATAGCCTAATCCTGCTTTCATTTCTTATATCTGTATTCTACTTATGAACTCCAGTTATTCAAAGTCAGTTGTAACAGCAGCAAGCTGTCTGACTAAGCTCAACATGCCCTCTATATTAGTCATTTGATGCCTGATGGAGCTAGTTGTACTTTTGCTTATTCTGGTTGAACTTGATAACATTTTGTGATTGTGATTGCAGATACTGGACACCAGGCCCAGTCAGAAGCTTTGTTTATGACTGCAGTGTGTCTTTAATCTATCCCCTCACCGATCAGGAAAAGGTCAGGGCAGGTCACCTGGAATAATTCCATAAGTACAAGCACAATCTGTATTTATAACATGAAGTGCCTTTTGAATGTAGAACAAAATGTCCCAATGTAAATTTTGGGGCTGGTATGTTGCATTTCATCAGGGGAGTCTGAGTTGCTGTGAACAACATGTACTTTTGCATGTGTTGCAGCCTGAAACTATGGGTAGTGTTGGGAGAGACTGTACTTTCATTCCATCATATGGCTGACCACATATCTCTCCTGTTCTTAGTGCCTGCCATTGACATGAGTTGGCAGAATTTCCAGCTTGACATTTAACCTGTTTGACTGTATTGAATGCACATCCCATTGCCATCAAGTCCTGGAGTGGAGCTCGAACCCAGGGTTCTGACTCCAAGGCATGCACTCTTCCCCACTGCACTCGACCAACAATTAATGTAGATGTACTGGGTGTAAAATGAAATAGTATCAATCACGTCAGCTGTGTTAAGTGATGTGACAAAAGACAGTTCAGGATGTGGAATTTGAAGAGTTTGTTTGAGGGAGAGTTGGGGAGCAGAGGGTTTTAAGGAGCAAGTTTCAAAGTGTGAGGACAGACATGGAACAAGTAAGAGTTTGGACTCTGAGGATAGAAATATCTGGGGAATGGATCTGAAACTAGAGGAGCTTACAAGAAGCGAGGGTAGCTGAGGCTATGCAAGGCTTTCAACATGACCCAGGCACTTTAAATTTCAAATTTTGTGGAGTCCAAGAGTCAATGAAGACAGGGTGGATGCAGCATTTGAAAAGAGTGAGATCAATATTATTGTATAGTACCTTAATTTTGTTTCCATATATATCTTGCTTCTCATTCTTGTGACTGCAGACTGTATTGACTACTAACTTTCCAGTACTGTACTTGGGAACATATAAAATTGGAAACTGTATGTATGAGATTTTCTCACCTAGCAAGCAGCATTCCATCCGGATTCAGCTTTGTTGGAGAACCTTTGGGAAAGGTTCTAAAGAAAAGGCATGGGAGAGCAAATGAGCAAAGATTTCCCTCCACACCAGACAATAATTCCTGTGGTATTCCCTCTGCCCCGAAAGGGGACCCAGCTCATTAACTGTCAATCTGTGTGCAGCTTTATAAATGGCAACAGCGACTCTTTGACCCCATTGAGCTAGCTCCCTCATTCACAATTGATCTGTATCCTGTTCCCATTTACCCACCTTCTTCCCTTACCCAAGATTCTATCCATCTCTGCTCTGAAGATTTTAGAGGAAAATGGAGGGAGAATAAATATGAGCCTGTGATCTCTCTGCCCAGTCCTCAGAAGAGAGCAGGAATTAATAATAGGACTGCAAACACCATAGAGGGTGTGCATGTCACTAGAGTACAACACCAGAGCTAAAAGGGTCACATTGTGGGCAGGATGCTTAGACTTGGCATGTATTCCAAACTCTCAAATGCTGCAGTTCAGACAGAAGAGGAACAGGAGGCACATGAGAATGCTACTAACCATGGTTTCCCCTACAAGTCCTACAAAAACCTGACTTGGAACTATATCATTATTCCTTTTAAGTGTTACTAGGTAAAAATCCTGGAGTTTCTGTTCTAACAGCACTTTTAGTCTGCCTACACCTCGTATGCACTACTGCAGTTCAAAAAGGTAGCTCACTACCACCTTTTTGAGGCAGTCAGGGTTGGTCAGTGAAAGTTGGCCCAGCCAGCAACAAGAAGAATAAAGAAACAGACATATCTTAAGTGCGATGTAGCTGCCCCATACTTCAGTAAGCTTGACAATGATCATGCAGCACTTAGCTGAAGATCAGTCATTAAGAATGTAATAGATGGTCAAGTGCATTTTTTCTTTGAAAGTTGCACAGTAATCTATGCTAATTGTGACTATGGGTTTTGATCACTGGAATCAATCAACAGTTCTAGGTCTACCACAAGATCTGATCCTTACACTCAATACAGATCAACAATGTTTGGCTGGAATCCATCTCTTGGGAATTCAATTATTTAATGTTTCAAGCCAAGCCAAAGCACTATGATCAATCTTATAATTTAAATCAGATATGGTCTCCAGGCTCCTCAGGGTGTTTGTGTACAGTCAAAAGGGCCTGTTATCAAAGCATTCTTCACTTGAGGCTGACTATATTGTTTAGCCATGTGGGGAAGGAGCATCAACAGTTTACATTTATGTAGTGCCTTCAACACAGTCAAAAAGCCTAATGTATTTCGTTGAAGTGTATAAAGCAACGCTTGACACCAAGCCATATCAGGTGAAATCCAGGCAAATGGTGAATAACTTTATTAGAAAGAATTTTAAAGGAGGTGTGAGGGAGGTTTATTGAAGGAATTCCAGAGCTCTCAGTTGCTTAGACTCAGTGGCCACTATAGGTGAAACAAGGGCTGTGCAAGTGGCCAGAGTCAGAGGAGCACAATATAATTGTGCTGAATATAATTATAAAGACAAGAGTGGGGCAATTTGAAAAGAAACATGCATTTCTTTATGGAAATGGCTAATCCAGGTGTTATTGTGTCAAAGAAAGATGTGGATGGTGATAGGGCAGGCTGGCTGCCAACAAATCAAGAAAAGCCCTGTAAATGCTTTACTCATCACAGATCCATGTTTATATCATTGTTATATGATCAGGAGCAAGAATTTTGTTTACTTTGCTTTCCGTCAGTCATCCAACTGTAGCTGGATTCACCTAACAGATTGATCAGTGTCTGATTATGGGAAGTGTGCAGAGAGATAGTAATAGAACATTTATTTTCTCATTTGTGCTGTTACACAACTGTGAATGTATGAGTGAGGGTGTGTTTGGGGGAGGTGGACAATGAGACAGCATGGGAGAGTGGGAATGTGTGGTCACAATGCTGAAATCCTCATTCTTGAGAAAGATCAGCAGAATGTGGTCAAGGATATATTTCAAAAAAGCCATGAGATGTAACGTGTTAAATCTTGAATCCTGCAAACTATGAACATCCCCAAGTTCAATTGAAGAATTAATTACCTCTGCTCAGGACCAGCAATGGAAGCTCTGGGGAGAAACATTAGAACTTGGTTTTATATTGAATCTTTAGGACTTCCCAAAGCTCTTTACAAGCAGTGAAGTACTTTTTTTTTCAAGTGTAGTCACTGTCGTAACATCAGAAACTCATCAGCTAGTTTACACGCAACCAGATAATGTGTTTTAATGATGCTAATGTGGGTGAAATATTGACCCGGACTTCAGCGAAGCTCTGTTGCTGCACCCCTTCAAAGTTGAAAAATAAATTTCAATTTGCTGTTTAAAGCATCTAAAACTGCAAGGGTCTTTAATCTGTTACCAACCCTCTAAACTTAAAATGTATTGAGAAGCCAGTAAGAGAAAGAAAGCTGGAGATATGCAAGTATGCTGCTAGCATGAGTTGATTTTGTCTTTCTACCCTTGTACAGTGCATAGTAGGAGAGGGCTGACCTTTACTGGTAAACCAAAGGCCCATGCTGGAATCCTGGCAAATGAGTAAAAATCCTACCATAGTAGCTGAAGTTTAAACTCCAATAATTAATTCTGATGTAAACGCTAAAATAAAAACTGCTGAAGTTGAATCTCAGAAATAATAAAGGAGATTGCTTGAGAAACTCAGCAGAAACACAAATGGAAATTGCTGGAAAAGCTCAGCAGGTCTGGCAGCACCTGTGAAAGTAGTTTTGGGGAGAGGTGGTATCACAGTCATAATATCACTGGACCCATGATCCAGAAACTCAGACTAATGCTCTGAGGCCATGGGTTTGAATACCATCATGGTAGATTATTGAATTGAAATTAACCAAACATTTGGAATTTAAAAACTACTCTAATGGTGATTGTGTACCATCGGCAATAATTGTAAAAATCCATCTGGTTCACCAGTGTCCTTTTTGGGAAGGAAATCTGCCATCCTTAGCCACTGTGTCCCCCATATGACTCCAGACACTCAGCCTTGAGTACATTTAAAAGCCAATTGCTTCAAGAACAATTAGGGGTGGACAAAGTTGCTGACCTTGCCTGTAATGCCCAAGTTCCATGTAAAATGTTTTTAAAGTGAGCATTGAGTATAATATGACCCCTCTTTTGAAAGAGTCCTGCAAGAAAAAATCAGATTTTGTTCCCCCTTTTTCCTGCTCAGTTTTTCCTGAGTTTTCTGTTTGTATTACAGCATAAAAGCTAGTCTCAAATAATGTGTAGCAAACTGCCAGGCGGTCACTTAAAAACCTAAGTTTACTGATGACTTTCAGGGATCCTAAACCCATAGCAATAAGTTTGGTTCTTAACTGCCCTCATAATCATGTGAAACTGTTGCAGACAATAGCAGATAGTGAAATTTGAATTCAATTTTTAAAAATCTCGAATTAAAATTGAAAGGTTCCCTTAAGGAAAATGTGATTTCATTGGAGACAGTTCAGAGAAAGTTCACTCTGATATGGTCAAAGGCTAAACAGGTTGGGACTCTACTCACGAGAATTGAGAAGAATGAGAGGTGATCTCATTAAAGCGTAGAGGATTCTCAAGGGGCTTGACAGGGTAAATGCTAAGAGGATGTTTTCCCTCCTGAGAGAGCCTATGACCAGAGGACTTAGTTTCAGTAAGAGGGGCACCAATTTACGAATGATAAGAAGAGGAATTTCTTGGAGAAATTACTGGTGGTTTGGGGGGGTATAATATTTGTGTGTATACTTAAAGCTGAGATTCTGGAATAATGGGTTATGGGGAAGGGATAGGAAAATGAATGCGATGTCAGATCAGTCATGATCCTTTTATGAATGTGGAATAGACTTGAGGGGTTGAATGGCTTATTTCTGTTCTGAATTTCTTATGGTCTTATCAGAAAAAAGACTGCAGTGGTTCAAGAAGGTAACTAACCAGACCTGCTTGAGGGCAATTAGAGAAGGACACATCCCAAAAAGAACCAATTATTTTAAACAAATTCAATAAAAGCAATGTACTGCAGATACTGGAATTCTGAAATGCAAACCAAGTGCTGGAGAAACTCACTAGATATGGCAGCATCTGTCTCAAGTCTACTTTGGGCATGAAGTTTGCTGGAAAAGTAATGGCTTTTCTGATGAAACTATTTCCCACTTTTTAACAAGTGGAACAGATGGTAAGGGTTCCCAGAGCAAAACATTTGCAGACTGGTCTGTGGTGCTCTGGTGAATGTTTGGAAATACCCCAGTTGCTGCCTTATTCGTTTGCTGATTTTGTATGTCTTCCCAGCTTCATGAGATTGATGACAACTTTTATCTTCATTTGTCATTGCCTTGGTAAGTTAACTCTCCCCTGTGCAGCCAGTGGTCATGTAACTGGTTGTTTTGTGATTTAAACACTGATTTTGCTTGTGTTGCTAAATGGACCAGGCATTGCAATTCTATACCAAAGTGTCATATTTCAGCAGTGAATACTGCTTGAAACCAGTTGTAACCTTTTCAGTCATTTTGGTGACAGTTGTTTTTAATTTTTCCCCAGGATGTTTCTTTTTTCAAACACCACCACCTGCAACTTCCCCATCCTGACTTCAAACTGTATTATCTGTCCTCAGTGTCATTGCTTCGAAATCCTGGCATTCCCTTCCCAATGGTAATGTGGGTCTACCTACACCCCAAGGTCTGTAGTAGTTTGAGAAGGCAGCTCATGAGCACCTTCTGAGGCAATTGGGATTGGATAATAAATGCTGACACATCCCATGAACAACAAAATTCCATTATTGAGATGACCCCTGCAAGACCCGTTGGGAATCTCAAATTAATATGGAGTTTGACTATGAAGACCCTTGGATACGGGCAATGGCCTGTCCATACAGAACTCATCACCTTTGCCCTCAATAACGTAAAACCAAAAGTTTTGTGGAGCATGGAGTGTTTTAACTAAGCCAGAAGGCTCAGGTTCATGTCCCACTTGCTCCAGTGATAACATTTCTCTGAGCAGGTTTATTGGAAAACATCTATAAAGCAGACCCAAAGGCTCTTGAGGTTCAGTGGTAGTGTCCCTACCTTTCTTCCAGAAGGCCTGGGTTCATGTCCCACCTACTCCAACAGTGTGTGACACCACCTCTGAGCAGGTTGATTTGTAAATGTCTTTAAAGCAGACCAAGGATTCTTGTGGCATAGTGGTAGTGTTGCAATCCCTGAGCTAGGTGACCTGTGTTCAAGTCCCACCTACTTCAGGGCTGTATTAATATCTGGAAAAAATTGATTAAAAACATATACATTGAAATAAACATTATCCTATGTATGCCACAAGTAGTAGCTCTGTTATCATATTCAACAAGAAAGGTTTTCCTTTCCAGTTGCGTTTCATGTGTTATTACAGTTATCTTTCAGTTTCATTTTCTGGAGAGGCTGGATACAGGTGCACACTTGCTCACTCCCATATTTACACCATTTCTCCTTCTCCAGGCAGCAACCACACCCTGGGAAAGAAAACAAAACCTGCCAAGGAAGCCAACAATACAAACTGCATCACTTAACATTGTCTGCTGTGCTGCATAGATAAGACCCCAAAGAAGGTGATGTTAATAGACAATAGGTGCAGGAGTAGGCCATTCTGCCCTTCAAGCCTGCACCACCATTCAATATGATCATGTCCTAAGATGTGTAACAGCCACTGAAATCCTTAAGTGTAGGAAAACCAATTTGCCCACAGCTTCCGCAGACTCCAATGCAATAATTAATCACCTTGCTTGTAGTGATATTGATGGAGGTGTAAATCTTGGCCAGGATTTTCCTGCTTTTCTGCCTGACTGTGCCAAGGGCTCTTTTAAGATCACCCAAGAGGCCAGCCAGTCAGCCTCTACTTTACATCTCATTATAAAGGCAGCATCACTAACAGTGTAGCACACCCTCAGTGCTGTACCAGACTGTTGGACGTGGGTTTGTGTTCAAGTGTCTAATTTGCGGATCAAACCTGGCTCAGGGTGAGCATGCAATGGTTTAAATTAAAACTGTGTTCCAGCTTTGAAGGGCAGTGGCTTGTTTTGTCGGGAGTGACCTGGTAGGGTTGTTTTGACCAGCCATAAGCCATCAGTGACCAAACTGTTATCTTCAATGAAAGCTAATGCTCAGCTCTGAATGTTGAAGTGTCTCCATTTTCCCTTTCAACAGGTGCAGGAGAGAACCTGGAAAACACAATGGCGGCCTTCAGGCAGTAAGCAACACCAGCTCCATGCTGGGTCTTTCATTCTGTAATTTGAATTGATAGTGTAATGGGACACTGAAGTGACTTCACCTTAACATCTGGTACTTGGGGAAAGGCTTTTATCTGAGTGATAGATGCAAGCAGGGAGGCATAGCACAAAGTATCAAGTGAGATTGAGATCACAACGCAGGTGGAATTGGTGGATGGGTTCAGGATCACAGGGTTTGTCTCTGACATGCTGGGAGTTCAGGGTCAACTACTGACAGGCAATGTTTGTGTCAAGTCAGAAATCGATAATGGTTAACCACAGCTTGGTAAGATCCAGTGCTGGCAAAATTGTGCCTGGAGATCATTAAACTGAAGTTATTTTGAAGATGGTGAGAGGGAATAAGGAACCCTGTATTGGGCCCTCTACCAATGTTACTCTTCAGCTGACAGGTCTGAGCTTGTGGAGACCAGACCGGACCTCCAGATGGCAGTTGGAATTGGGCACGATCAGGACACAAGCCAAATTTTGAGGCGCTGGCTTAGTTTAGGCTTCATACTGAGGATAAACTTGCTTCCAGTTCTGAGGAAGGGTCATGGGACCTGAAACATTAACTGATTTTTCTCCACAGATGTTGTCCGACCTGCTGGGCTTTTCCAACAATTTTTCTGTTCTTTGTTTTCTTTTGATTTTTTTATTTGAAGCCATACTCTGGCAGCACTGGCCCTTGAGGAGATTCCCCCAATCTATTTATGAGGAGTGCAGATAATTCTTCTATAATGCAATGGTTGTGTTCTTGTGCAACCCCAATTATAGAAAAATTGTGCTTTAGAAACAGCACTTAGTGTTGGCGAAGTAATCACATTACAGCCAGCACACGTATTAAAAGTTCATACTTTAGAAAGTGTTCCCAATTCATCAATCACATTAGTGAATAAGAGTTAGCGAAATGCGCAGTATAGCAGAACAACCTATAGTTACTGGATTTGAAACATTAACATACTCTCTTTCTTCACAGATGCTGCTAGACGTGCTGAGTTTCTCCAGCCCTCTGTTTGTCCCACATGTAAGGTTCTGTGACACCTGACCACGCAATGCTTTAGTTTAAAAGAAAGCAAAAATAAAAATCCCCGACTCTCCACGCCTCCTCTCTCCACCCCCCCCAAACACTTCCTCCCAGTGATCCAGACCCAAGTTGTTGGAAACTGACCAGATCCTATTCCTGGGTTCTTCTCTCCATTCCCCACCCTTTCAGGCAGCTCCATTCCTACACAAGGAGAAGAGAAGCTGGCCACAGATCAGGGAGAGTTGCAGTCACCAGCCACAAGCAGAAGAGTTAACACAACCCAGTTTCCTGCATCACTGCCTGGGCTGGCCTTGTAGGATTCCATTTGAAAGCATGTGTAATCTTGCCCTCTGCTTTAGTGTATTTGTATAAACTGGTCTCTCGGGACTGCAAGGTAAATGAATGCATTGTAGAAAGCAAGTGAAATGAGTGTCTGGGAACCTTCAGACTTTAGGCGCCTGAATGATTCCTGCATCATGCCAATTGATGCTTCTCTTGTGCCCCTCGGATTAATTTGAAGGGCAGAACAGTTTACTGTGGGTTCAAAAGTAATATTTGCACACGGAGGTAGGTAAAGAGAGCCAGTCCCCTTGAGCAGTATTGTCAATATGTGTCTTCTAGCTGGACGTGCACTCTGTTCAAAAGTTGTGGTTAGAATCTGAGGGTGCCAGATGAGACTATTCAGCCTATCCCATCCATGTTGACTCTTTGAAGGAGTTATCTAATTAGTCCCACTTGCCATGCAATTATGCAATTTTAATTCGTTTACAAATATTTCCTGTTGAAATTGCAATTGGAATCAGTTTTCACCACCAAAGCAGGCTGCACATGCCAAATTGTAACTTGTTTTGTACCAGTGATGAGGGGGAAAAAAATCTTCTCACTCAGCAAGGAATTAGGGTCGAGAATGCACTCCTTGAAATTGTGGTGGAGACGGGTTCATTTGAGGCATTGAAGAGGGGCATTAGTTGATTTGGTGTGCAGGGCTGTGAGGAAAAGGCAGGAGATTGGCAGCACGTAATAGAACTGGTACAGGCAGAATGGACTGAATGGCTGTGACAATTGTCAAGTTCAGATCATTGTTTTTCAAACAGTTTCTCTCTCTGACACCATTTCAGGTGTTTTTGAATCAACATGACTGCAGAGTTGGAAGAACCAGTCATGGGGGTTAAGGTTACATCCAGTGATTTAAAAACTTTTATTCAAATTGACCCATAGTGTGTGATATATTTGTCATAAGACTATAGCTCAGACTGCATGTTTTCTTGTGTATTATACCTGATAAATAATGCATTCCCAGAGAATGGGTGGTTAGAATTCAGACTTCAGCATAAAATAGAGGTGCCTGTAATGAAAGCATTGTCCCCTCACCCTGTTCGCCACCTCCCTCCTGAGGGCCAACTTGTGATTGTCACTGGCTCAAATTTGAGGCACCAGAATGGAGCCAGCTCCGTTGATGTCTCAAATCAGTGGAAATTGCCCGAGTGGGGATTGTAATCTGTCAGAGTTGGCATTTGCTCTGTCAATATGGTCTGACTTTTCAACCCCAGTTTTTCATCCTATGCCCCACTTGGGTCTCAGCCTGTGGTTTGGGGGGAAAATGAGAGGTGATCTGATTGAATAATAGACAACATTCTGAGGGGCATTGACTGGAGAGATACTGTGAAGATGTTTCCCCTGAGCAAAGTTGCAAAATAAGGGATCTCCCATTTAAGACTGAGCTGGGAAGAAATATCTTCTGTCAGAGGGTCACTTTGTTTGTAGAATGGTGTTCCCCTAAAGTGGAGCCTAAGGCACTGAATATCAGATGATAATAAGGCCAGTCATTAATCTTATTGAATGATAGGTTCAGCGGGCTAGACTATTTCTTCTTTTATTTTGCATGAAGTATAATCTCATCTTCCCTGTGTCCTTTAGTACAGACCCTCCTGCCAGTGAAAACAGTCTCCCCCTTTTGCCTCTGACAACTTCCAAATGTTTTGAACTCCTTTTGAGCTGAAAAGGTAATCTGAAAGATATTTAAAACATGAAAGTGCTGGATGTGTTAAATAGGTGAGGCTGTTTTCTTTAGCTGAAGGATTTATTAAAAAAAAAAGATGGTGGCATAATGGTTTTGACACTGGACTGGTAATTAGAGGCCTAGATCAATACTCTGGGGTCATGGGTTCAAATACCACTATAGCAGCTGAATTCAATGAATAAATCTGGGATATAAATCTTGTATCAGTGATGACAGCTGAATCAGTTATTGTAAACAAAACACCATCTTGTTTACTTGTGCGTTTTAGGGAAGGAAAATCTGCCATCCTTGCCTACATGTGACTCTAGACTTACAGATGCATTGACTGTTAACTGCTGCCCTCTGAAATGACTGAGCAAACCTCTCCGTTCAAGATAAATTGGGACAAGTAACAATTGGCATCTATCCTTTGGAATTCCATCTTTCTTTCAAGCTTACAGCTTGAAGGTGATTTGGAAAAGAATCGGACCTGACACAAGAATAAATCTTTACTCAAACAAGTGGCTCTAATTTCGAATGCGGAGCCTGATCAGGTGCTGGATAGAATTTCAGTGGATAGCCTTCAAAGGGATTTGTATAAATATCAGAAGAAGCAAAAATTACCAGGATGCACAGACTGAGGAATGTGGTTAACTAGATTTGTTGAAAATTCAACGGGCTGAAAGGCCTCCTTTAATCCTATATTTTTACAGGATCAATTGTCTTGCAGTATCAGGACTTTTAGCAAGAGTACCAATGTAATGATAACGTCAATACTGTATGAAAGGAGAGTGCTGAATTAATGGCAAGTAGACTCATCTGATACACTAAAACAGCTCTGTTCTTTGCAGACCGAAAGAACACCGACTGTATCAATGCATCAAATAGGTGACAGCCATTCATTTATCCAGTCAAGGCATTGCCATATCAATCAACCAACCTGGTTAACATTTGGCAGTTAACTGTCAGTGATCTAACTGGTGTATCCTCTATGGAATTGCCTGCACCAGTCAATCTATCAGCGTGCTTTGACAATTTAGCGAATTTTCTTGATGAATGTAAGATAGAGATTTGACTGTCTTCTCTCTCTCCCCGCCCCCCCCCCCCCCCGTATTACTGTGTATATGATTTTATTAAATTTCCCCTTGACCTTCTCTGTTTCAAGGAGAGTAATCTTAGCTTCTGTAGTTACTACACTTAGCTGAGATCCCTCGTCTCTAGCCCCTTTCTAGTGAATTTCTTGTACAATCTCTCCAAGGCCTTCACATATTTTCTAATGAGTGATGTTTAGAATCCTAATCAGTGATTTATAGAAAAGTTAACATAACTGATCTCCTTTTGTACTCTAGCTGTCAATTAAGGAAAAATTAATACTTTTCTAACAGTGTTATCAACTTGTCCCTCACATTCTCAGAACTAACTCTGTTACAGAAACTAAATTCACAATCGCCTGTCAGCTTCAACTCATCTGAGTTTGTTTCCTTAGTTTTCCAAAAGGCATTGTTATCTGCTCCCGTGATGCAAAAATGGAAGCTAGACACTTGGCTATAATTACTTTTAACAGAGCTCTCCCGCAAAGCAGCACTTCCAAAAAAAGGGACTATCAAGTTAGTCATATGATGTGTGTCAACTCTGACCTCGCTGCTACCACAAACATCGAACAAATGTGGGATTTGGCAGTTCTTTTGCTTTTCTACGCACCCTGGACTGTCCTTAACACAGTCTTTCAATAACAAATGTGAATGAGGTTCTAAGACAGGCCTTCTAAATTTCCATGGCAACACTGCGCTTCCTCTTTTCTTGTGCTAGGACTTGCTTGTCCTGCATTGTTTTTTTTATAATACCTATTTTTATTGCAAAAAAGAACACATTTTAAAGATTTTTTTACAAAATTATAAAAGTAATAAGCACCAATATAAAATTAAATAAACAAATAAAATTAAAAATAATAAAACAAAAAGGAAAAAGAAAACACAACTAACCGCTAATCTGTTGTACAAACAGCCAAAACATAAAATAGGATATCCTACATTACTAACAGTAAACAAAGTAATTAAATAACTAGATACATGCTCAATAGATTTACATCAAGTCGTCATAAAAACCCGTATTTGTATGGGATTCCTCCTCCCGGGAGACCCCAGAGCCAGCCAGAACCATTACCACAGCTAAACAAAGCCCTGGACAATATGGCTGAGATATATGTCGATATAGTTCAAAAAGGGCTGCCATATTTTATAAAATAATTCCATTTTTTTTGTGCCCTATATTTGTGAGGAAGTCAAAGGGGGATATATTCCATGACTATCCTGTGCCAATTTGAAAGTCCTAGGGGGTCTTCAGCTACCCAATTCACTAAAATATTTTTCCTTGCACAAAAGGAGAGGATGGTAAATAATTTCCTCTCGTGCACATCCAGGGAGGGGAAATCTGAAGAGCCCAAAAGCAGGGATACTGGATTGGATCCAATCCAACCTCCGTACCCAAGATCTCTGTCAAGGCATTTGCTACTCTATCCCAATACCTACGGATCTTGTGGCTTTCACAATGCGTGAGAGTGCCAACTTCTATTTTACATTAGGACACATTGGGGATGCTCCTGCCTTGAATTTTGAGTGTTGTTCAGGTGCTATATGAGCCCTGTGAAGTATCTTTAATTGAATAGCCTGAGTTCTATTACAGATAGAGATCTTTCTGACATTTTTCCAGATGTCCTCCCACATTTCTAAAGAGATTTCCAACTTTAATTCTTCGTTCCAGGTTTTATATAATCGTTCTATGTCCTTCGATACCTTTATTGCAGAGTGAGTGATAGAGTACTGACTGAGGGTGGCCCCATCGGCCATAGCATTCTCCTTTCCCTATCCGATTTGTAGGGATTGACTATCGGTGTGGTCTTTTGTATAATGTCTCCTATTTGAAAATACCAAAAAAGGTCCCTGTTAGGCAGTCCAAACTTCTGGTGCAACTGCTCAAAGGACATCATAACCTCCCCATTGAACAGGTTTCCCAAGCAGGAGATACCTCTGGACTTCCAAGTTTTAAATGTAGCATCTGTAAGCCCTGGCTGGAATCCCAATAGGGGTTATAAGGGGAGGTTTTTTGCGGGTTACCTTAATCTTGTCGCATTATCCTCCAAGCTTTAATTGTATTTAATACAATAAAGTTTATACAATAGTCCATGATCGCTCTCATCTTGTCCATAAATAAAAGATTGATGAGGGGACATTTTGCTTGGGAGGTCTCCATATCTAACCAGACTGATTGTAGGTCACAAGAGACTCAGTCAGCTACATAAGATAATAAGGACCTCAATTGGTACCTCCTGAAATCGGGAAAGTCCAGTCCTCCCCTTACTTGTTGGAGCTGCAGCTTTTCTAATTTGATAAGAGGCTGTTTATGATTCCAAATAAAGGAGCAGAGCCAGCCATAGAGCTTATGCAACGCCTGTCTCGGCATCATCAAGGGGAGCATTCTTATCGGATATAGAAGACTAGGTAGGATATTCATTTTGACTAAGGCTACTCGACCTAATGAGGATATTGGGAGATATCCCCAGCGTTGAAGTCCTGCCTCATTTTCTCCAGTAAGTGTACATAATTGGCTTGATACAACTAATCAAATACTGGAGTGATAAAGATACCTAAGTATAGAAAATCCTCTAGTGACCACCGAAAGGGAAAACGAGATCTGTCCGGTAAGTCAGATATACTGGCAAGACCTCCCAATGGCATGGCCTCTGATTTCATAAAATTGATTTTGTAACCTGAGAACATAGCAAATAGATTGACCACTTGAATTAAGCAAGGCACGGATATCAAAGGATCACTTAAGAAAAGGAGGACATCAACCACATAGAGTAATTTTGTGCTTGCCTGATCCAACCCTCTGAGCAGTTATATCAGGGTCAGTTCGTATAGCCTCTGCTAGTGGTTCAATCGCTAGCGTGAATAATAGTGGTGAAAGAGGACATGCCTTACGACAGTCCCTGCCGACACTAAAGCTATCCGAGCCTAAACTGTTGATCACCGCTGCTTTGGGATCATTATATAATACTGAAACCCATTTAGTAAATACCTCTCTGACACTAACCTTTCTAGCATATAAAAAAGATATGGCCGTTCTACCCGATCAAATGTCTTCTCTGCCTCTAGGGAGACACTAAACCCAGTATGTTGATGTGCTTGTATCATATTTAAGACCTTTCTAATATTATTAGTTGATCTGCGACCCTTTATAAACACCGTCTGGTCCTCTTTTATAATGTATGGTAAGACCCTCTCCAGTCTTAATGCTAATAGTTTTGAAAGAATTTTGAAATCCACATTTAACTAGGATATGGGTCTATATGAAGACCAATCTTCTGGGGCTTTCCCTTCTTGAGAATGAGAGAAATGTTTGCTTCTCTCAATGAAGGCGGGAGGCGGCCATGACTGTGTGAGTAATTATACGTATTTGAGTGGCTCGGCCAGTTCCCCTATAAATTCTTTATAGAACTCAACCTGGAATCCACCTGGCACAGGCGCTTTGCCACTCTGAAGCTACCTAACCGCTTCAGTTGTCAATGGGGCATTCAAGATCGACACCTGCTCCGAGGTTAGGCCTGGAAGATCCAAATTTTTAAAGAAGGATTTCATCTTCCTAGTTCTATCCTCAACAGTCCTGCAACTTACACAGTTCAAAATAGAACTTTCTAAAGGCTGTATTGATCTTTTTACAGTCACAAGTCAAGGTACCAGCACTTTCTCTCATGGATGTAATGGCTTGGGGAGCTTTTTTCTTTCTGGCAAGGTATTCAAATAATCTCTGCTTTGCAAATAATATTTCCCTCATTGCTGTTTGGATAAGTGCGGTATTCTAGGCTGCCCTAAGGGCTGTGATCTTTTGTAGCTTAGTAACGGAGGGCCTGTCAACGTACACTGTCTCAGCCGCCTTCAGGTGAGCGTCAAGCAGGCGCTGTTGCTCTCCCTTTTGTCTTTTCTGGGTTGCGGAATATGAGATGACCAAGCCTCATGGATATGCCTTTGTGGTTTTCCACATCATCGAAGGGTTACTAGCCATACCTGAATTAATTTCCCTTAAGGATTTGAATTCTTGCAAAAAATACTTTATAAATTTGCTATCCTTCAATAAAGGATTGAAATGCCAATGTCGGGGGCCTATCCCATCATCCCTAGTCTTGACTTCCATATATACTGTGGCATGATCAGAAATAGCTATATTACCTATTTTACAGGACAGTATCAAATTCAGAAGGGTCGAGGGGGCAACGGACACATCAATTTTGGGATGGCACTTGTGTGGGTTAGAATAGAAAATGAAGTCTCTACCTTGGGGATGGAGACCTCTCCATACACCTGCTAGTCCGAGCTCTTTATTCAGATATGCCAGTTGTCCAGATCTCAGAGATATACCCGTAGTGCTTCTAGGTATCCTATATCTCTCTGGGTCACAATACAGTTAAAATCTCCCCCTATAATTGTTCGGCGGACCCTGAAAGCCATTGACTTAGAGAACGCAGCCGTTACAAATTTCAGAGATATACCCGTAGTGCTTCTAGGTATCCTATATCTCTCTGGGTCAATAATACAGTTAAAATCTCCCCCTATAATTGTTCGGCGGACCCTGAAAGCCATTGACTTAGAGAACGCAGCCGTTACAAATTTGAAAAGTTGTGCCAGGGGACAATAAAGATTCAAGATTCCATATCCCTCTCCATGTGTTAGGGCTTTGATCAATATATACCGTCCAGACTCCTCTTTTATTTGGCTTAACATTTGGAAAGGAAGATTCTTCCGAATTAGAATGGCCACTCCCCTGCTGTTTGAGCTGAAACATGAAAAAAAAGCCTGACCAAATCCACCCTGTTGTAGCTTTAAGTGTTCTTTATCAAATAGATGTGTCTCCTGTCAGAGAACTACATTAACCCCTTCTCTTTTAAGACTTGATAATATCTTTTTCCTTTTGATTGGTGAATTACTCCAGTTGATATTCCAGGTGCACCATCTAAGCGAATGGCTAGCCATAATCCTCCAGGCAAGCCTGAGACCGCACCCCACCCCCAGGAGGAAGAACCCCACCCAAAAGACATTGAATAAAGACCATAGAAAATTCGCAAATACAAAAATTCTTTGAAATATTTAAATCAACACAATTAAAAACTATTCCTAAGTAGAAAAAACAAAACAAAACAAAAAACAAAACCTATTTGATAGAAGACTTTTTCCCCCATGAGCCCACAAACCCTGATATAGGTAAGTGATTGGACAATCCTGTTTTAATGAAGTAACACCAAACCGATAAAAGTCAGCCCTGTTTCTCCGCCCCCCTCCCCACTCTCACTAGATATTGTGCAGTCATCAGAAAGGGCAGGCTCAACCTCAGTCAAGAGCATCTCTCACTGTGCCTGTTGGGCACTGCACTGGGCCGTTGACCAAGAACCTGTGCTTGAGTCTCTGAAGTGGGACATGAGCCCAAAACCTTGCTTTCTGAAAGGTGAAAGAGCAAACAACCACACCGGCCTGATCAGTCTATAATCATCACTTTTTCGGTTCTTGTTCTGTTGGTAATAAGGGAGACCGTGGTGAAATAGTTTGTCAACTGACCTTAAATTCCACTAGCTGAATGGTAGGATTTGATCTTTTCCCCAGAGTCTGCACCTCTGGAATATGAGCCCAATCACATTACTGCTGTGCCATCAGCTCCTGTAAATGCAATTAATAATTCTTGAATTAAAAACCCATCTCTGTGATTGGGATTCATCAATTATTGTGGAAATCCACCTGGTGATGTGGATTTTAGGGAAGGAAATCTGCTGTCCTTACCCAGTCTTGACAGACAGGAGGCTGGAAGAACTACTTTGGATTCCAGCATCTGCAGTTTTCTTTTGTCTCTGTCCTTATCCAGTCTGGCCTACATGTCACTCCAGACCCACAGCAATGCAGGTGACTCCTAACCCCCCTCTGAAATGGCCAAACAAACCACAATTTTGTACCAAACCACTATTGAGAGGTCGAACTGTGGGAACTGCAGTGGTTCAAGGAGTTGGCTCTTCACCATCTTCAAGGAAATTCGGGCTGGACAACAAACCAATGCTGGCCTTGCCTGTAACATGTGCATTCACAAATGGGTGAAAATATTGGATTATCACTTTTGTCAATTTTATTTCTGCACTTTTCTCAGCAGAATCAGACCTGTATTTCCTCATGAGTGGCAGTGGTTGGTCATAATTGGTCTGGGTGAAAGGACAGTGAAAGAGTTTGAAGAAAAATACATTTTTTTTTCCCTCTGTTTTCCCTATCAGTTGTTTTTGAAGACAAGACCAATTTCTGAATTCCACTGTGGCCCCCTTCACTGATGGAAATTTGCATTAAATGCTCACTGTTTGCTTTGCTAACTGCTAGCTTCATTCTAAATGTTCTGATTATTATCTGGAGAAGATGTGAAATATTGCAAGTGTTGAGAAATAACTGTGACACAAAAGAATCCCCTTGCTGCAGGGCAGTTACCTCCATTCACTTGAAGCCATGTAATGTGTTATTAGTAGATCATTTTGTCTATTCATTGCCACTGAACAAACCAGGTTTCCCCTTTGTAAATGATTTGGAATAGAATATTGGGAGCATGAGACTGTAGAAATGGGCAGAGTTGTTTAGTGTTGTTCTTGCAAATCCACATTAATATTTAAAAAATCAGAGGTAATTTCAATTCATTTAATTTTTGTGGAATGTGGAAATCACTGACTAGACCAGCATTAGTTGCCCATGCCTAATTGGCGGAATTTGACTGGCTTTCCTGGCCTGTTCAGAGGAAGAGTTAGGAGTCACCCACATTGCTGTGGGTGTGGCGTTACATGTAGGCCAGGATGAGTAAGGATTCCCTTCCCTGAAGGAGGAGTTTTTTAAGGTAGTGATTCAAACTCACATTCATGAGACCATCTTTTATCAATTGAATTTTAATTCCATCAGCAATGGTTGTGGTGGAATTTGAACCAGTATCCCTGATAGATTTAGTCTGGATTGCTGCTCCAGTGATATGATCACTACACCACCATCATCCACCATAAACCATAGCAATCTACAGCATAGAAAAAGGCCCTCGTTAGCCTATGCCTTGACTAATAAAGGCAGAAACGCCATATGCCGCCTTAACCACTTTATCAACCTGTCCTGATACCTTAGGGGCTGGTGAACATATACACTAAGATCACTCAGATACTTGGTAGTTCTCAGGATCCTACCATTCTTCATGTATTCCCTTGCCTTGTTTGTCCTGCTCATGTGCATCACCTCCCACGTAGCTAGATTGAATTCCATTTGCTGCTGATCTGCTCCATCTGACCAGTCTGTCTACATTCTCTTGTAGTCTGAGGCTATCCTTATCAACATGAAATCCCTTAAACCTAGATATGCATCCCACATTAGATGTGGATTAATTGTGTGCAGGAATTATTTAAAATGTTTCTTAGGAATGACAGTCACTGTGTCTTGTTTGTTAAATGTTCTCCCTGTTTGCCACACCTCGTTCCTGAATTTAGGCCTGCAGGCTGATTCCTGCTGTATTATGATTTAACCCAGAATTTCCTTGCTTAGTGGAAATTGGAAACATTGACAACTAACTGGACTTTAATGGGGGTGAAATTTGCTGTAGGACCTTGATCTTGTCTGGAAGTGTAGACTGGGCTGTTTAGCATTGCTCTCACCAAATTCACCTTAAAGATTAAAACACTTCTTGGGTCATGTGTTTCCCAACCAGTGGCTTAATTGCATATAATCCGTGCTATGAGACCCATGCTTTGGGAGATCATTCATTGGGCTAGGACTTTAGTGGAATGTTAAAGGGGTGCCATGATTTCAGTTCAGGCCAGTTGGAATCTTGGTTCAACCTCTGATTCTAAGACTAGAACCCATCCTCTTGAAGGCCAACACGTCAGTACCAAGAGAGACCCAAGCTGCATGTTCTGATATGCTGTCTTTGGGATAAGATATTAAACTGACCCTCTATCTGATCTTTTTGAATGTGAGAGATCCCATGGCACTCTTTCCAAGAAGAACAGTGCAGTTCTGTCCATTGTCCTGATCCTGATCATTTGCTGCAACTTGCGCCATCCCATTTACAACATCTGCTAATGTAGAATGTACTGCTCAGGAAAACGTTAGCAGGCCATTTGGTCCATGAGCTGTATCCAGGTTTTTCTTATCAACCTAGCTGGATCGTCTATTTTTCTTTCTCCCTCCTGTGCTTATATAACTTCCCTTTATATGCATCTGTGCTTTCTAACGGGAGTATTTTAGGTGGTAGCTCTGAGTGGAGAGATTTTTTTTTATTTCAAAAATATACTTTATTCATAAAATAATTTGATGGTCTGTACAGTTGGTCATGCCATACATATGTAAACATGTACATACAGAGATCAGAATTTATCATTTTTTCACAGGTCTGTACATTTTTCAATCATATGCCCATATAATTAGCTGAGGCATCAGCAGAGCCCAAATGACTGCAAGGGCCTCCTGTTCTTTGTTAGGCAGGCAGATGTTACACCGTGGTCTTTCCCCACCGCGCCTTGGCAGCAGCCGCCCCAAGCTTCAGCGCGTCCCTCAACACGTAGTCCTGGACCTTTGAATGTGCCAGTCTGCAACACTCAGTCGGGGTCAACTCCTTCAGCTGGAAGATCAGCAGGTTTCGGACCACCCAGAGAGCGTCCTTCACCAAGTTGATCCTCCAGGCACAGTTGATGTTCGTCTCGGTGTACGTCCCGGGGAACAGGCCGTACAGCACGGAGTGCCACGTTACGGCGCTGCTCGGGACGAACCCCGACAAACACCACTGCATTCCTCTCCAGACTTCCTCTGCATAGGCACATTCCAGAAGGTGTGAGACAGTCTCGTCCCCCCCGCAGCCGCTGCGAGGGCAGCGTGCGGTGCGGCAGAGAGTCCGGGCGTACATAAAGGATCTCACTGGCAGAGCCCTTCTCAACACCAGCCAAGCCATGTCTTGGTGCTTGTTGGAAAGTTCTGGCGATGAGGCATTCTGCCAAATGGCTTTGACAGTCTGCTCAGGGAACTGCTCGATAGGATCCGCCCTCCTTTTCCCAAAGGGTCTCAAGGACACTACGTGCTGACCACTTCCTGATGGACTTGTGGTCAAAGGTGTTTTTCTTCATAAACTTCTCCACGAAGGACAGGTGATACGGAATGGTCCAACTACTCGGAGTGTTCCGCGGCAGCGAGGCCAGGCCCATCCTTCGCAACACCGGGGACAGGTAGAACTTCAGTACGTAGTGACACTTGGTGTTTGCGTACCGGGGATCCACACACAGCTTGATGCAGC
>NC_057737.1:6149196-6170038 GCF_004010195.1 Chiloscyllium plagiosum | reverse complement strand
AGACCCGTCTGCCTGTGACCAGGTGTATCTATGCTGCGCTCCGTCTGCAGGGGCGCTGAAGACGTCGTGCAGCTTGGCATCTTTTACCATGTCCATCAGGGCTCTGGACGTGGTGTCCAGTTTACTGTCCCTCCCGCCGGATCGTCCATTTGAATCAATGATACAGTTGAAGTGTCCGGCCAGAATGACCGGCCTGGACGTAGCCAGCAACAGTGGAAGCTGCTGCAGGACGGCCAACCGTTCACTCTTACCCACTGGGGCGTACACATTAATCAGTCTCAGGGGAGCATTCCTGTACATGANNTGGGCCCATAAGCTCGACCATCTCCTGTAGCTGCTGAGGTGTGGTATCCCACACTCCTGCAGGAACAGGACGTCGGCTTTAACGTTGGCCAGGAAGGCCATCGTAGAAACACATCGCGTAGCCGATTTGATGCTACGCACATTGATGCTGGCAACTCTTATCCCCATTTTAATAGTTTACAAGGTTAACAGTGTCCATTTGCTGCTGGTCTTGCCCCTCTGGGGTAGCTGTGTGTATTCCCGTGGTGACGGCAAACTGCTGGACCATCCCAGGGCTGAGGTAGCTGTCCGGCTCCAGGCTGGAGCCATTTCCCCGCTCTGGTGTCTTTGGGTCGGGCCCAGGGTCCGCATGGTTCAGTTCTCCATCTGACAGTGGGGCTGTCACAGGACCACTGCTCCCAGTTACCTGGAGCTGTGGGCCGGTGGGTACCTCTTGGTTCTCACCGGGTGGGGGGAGGGCTTTACCCATCCCCTCAGAGGGATCGTCTTTTCCTGCTTGGGCGGTGCTGCCCTCCTTTTTCCCCACAGCGCTCTGTCTCTTCCTCTGGTGACGACCCGCCTTGCGCCCATCCTCACTGTCGGAAGAGCTGCATGTGTCCTTGTCGCGTAGGTGTCGCTTCCCCCTCGCTGGGTGGCTTTGGGAGGTTTCCTCTTCCTGCTTTTCACAGTAATCCAATCCTCTGCTTTCTTTGGTCCCTTCTCTTCCATTTCCTCCGTCTGTCTTGCAGGAGCTTGGATCGGCTGCTGCACCTCCCCGCTGTCTGCCGTCTGCTCCGCTACAGCCCGCCCTTCCTTCTGGTTGCCTCCAGACACCGTTTCCGTGCTGTTTTGTGGTACCTTGCTGGTCTTGGGCGGTCCACGGCTCGTGTTGCCACCTCCGGCCATCTGTGCGTAGGCGGCGGCCCCTCGTCTTGGGCAGGCCTTGTACATGTGGCCCGCCTCTCCGCACAGATTACAGTTCTTGGCCTCCTTACATTCCTTGGTCGGGTGGCCTTCCTGCTTGCAATTTCGGCTTGCAATCCGCCGCCATGTGGCCTGACCTCCCGCAGGTTCGGCACACTTTTGGCTGCCCTGCGTATGTCAGGTAACCTCTGCTTCCTCCGATGGCAAAGCTGGAGGGTGGGTGGAGGATGTTCCCACTGGCATCGACCCTCAGGGTTACCCTGACCTGTCGTTTGCTGGTCCGGATCCCGAAAGGATCAACCACATCGGTACTCTCTCCCTCGACCTGGACTATCTTCTCAAGAAGGTCAGGACATCTGCTGCTGGGACGTGAGGGTTGTACATCTGGATTGTTACAACCCGACTCCTCTGCGCAGGAAGCACACACAACGGGACCGCCGACAAGATGGAGAACAGAGGTTCCCCTTCCTTCTCCTTGAAGACCTTCAGGAGCTGCTCACAATTCTTCACGCTCCTGAAGGTCACATCGAAATAGCCTGCCGCAGGGAAATCCTGCAGGCAGTACACGTCCGCTGCTTCGAACCCGCAGCACTCCAGCAAAATCTTCTTCACAAACACCGTCCGATCGACCGGTGTGCGCTCCTCCACCTTCTTCACAGTCACCCTGACTGTGTTGCGAATGCCCTGGCCAGGGCTGCGAGCGGCTGCTGAGGCCATAGCTCTGAGGTTGGCTGGTACCTGAATTGGCGTTAGGCCGAAGCCAGCATAAAGATCCACCAAGAGCAGGTCAGCACAACCAAACGATCCTCCAACGTCCAATCACGATACAGCAATGGTCTCCAGCAGCTCCGACGACTCGTAACACGATCCCTGCGTTTTTTCCCCCGCCAGCACACGTCCACTGCTTCGAACCGACAGCACTCGAGCAGAATCTCTTCCTCTGGTCCTCAGGAACTACACATATTCCGAGCCAAATTTGTTCCTGTGTGAGATAGCGAGTGTCTGTGAGCAGGCAGTACACCTCTGCAGCTTCAAACCCACAGCACTCCAGCAAAATCTTCTTCACAAACACCGTCCGATCGACCGGTGTGTGCTCCTCCACCTTCTTCACAGTCACCCTGACTGTGTTGCGAATGCCCTGGCCAGGGCTGCGAGCGGCTGCTGAGGCCATAGCTCTGAGGTTGGCTGGTACCTGAATTGGCGTTAGGCCGAAGCCAGCATAAAGATCCACCAAGAGCAGGTCAGCACAACCAAACGATCCTCCAACGTCCAATCACGATCCAGCGATGGTCTCCAGCAGCTCCGACGACTCGCAACACGATCCCCGTGGTTTCTCCCCCACCAGCACCCGTCCGCTGCGTCGAACCGACAGCACTCGAGCAGAATCTCTTCCTCTGGTCCTCGGGGACTACACATATTCCGAGCCAAAAGGCCGAGAAGCACTGCAATACTGGGACGATGTGTGAAGTTAGTGGAGCAAGCTCCTAACACGACTCCTTCCTGCAAAAATCAGATTAATATTCAGTCCCTTAGTCAGGGACATATCAGATATTAAAACTGACAAGAACAGAACTACATATGAGTGGAGAGATGTTTAGAGTCCCACTCCAGGAGTGAGTGCATGTATGTGGACTGTTGCTCGAATGGAGTACTGAGGGAGCCCTACACTGTCTGCTGGTCTTGAGCTGAAACAGTATGCTAGGCCCCATCCACTAACTTGGCTGTATGCAAATTGGCTGCTATATCCTACATTAGAACATGAATTCAAAAGTATATAATTGTTTGTAAAGAGCTTTTGGACACCCTGTGTTTGTGAAAGACACTGAGATGCAAATTTGTCTTTCTTTTATTGTCTCAACCCCACCCTGGAGATCCACATTCAGGAGTTTATCTAGCCTGTTCAGAATTCCGTGGACTTGTATTTATGACAGTACTATATTCATGGCTCCTAGATGTAGATGCCACACATAGAAACATCTTTGTCTATCCTATCAAACACCTGTCGTGTGTCTCGGACCCCTGTCAGGTCACTTCGTTCTTATCTCTTTAAGAGGCCAGTCTGTACAATCATTCTGCATTGATAATGTGCAGAACCTGAAACCTGACCTTGTGATGAATCATTGATTAGGTTACGAGCCAGACCTTTCAACAGCAGTACTTTGTACCTTTGGCAAACCGCCCTGGCATTTTAAAAAAAATTTATTCATAAGATATGAGTGACACTGTCACTTACTGACTGTCCATTGTGGCCTCCGCTGCTTTCTTTGCTGGAATACTTGGCACTTATACTGCTTTCTCTCCAGGTGTTGGGCAGTGATTTCAAGGAATTTGATATTGAAAGGATGTTAACATATGTTTACCTCAGGATGATCATAGATCTGAGAGATTCTTGCTCTCAGTAAAAGATGCAGGTCTATACTTGCTGTTGATTTAATGTTTGTGCCTCCGTTTCATGTTAGCAAGTGGTTGCATGTGGAATGACAAAATGATTCAATTCTCAATGGGGTCCTTGCTCGCTCCTCAAAAACGTGGTCAACAGAGACAACTTGCATTCATTTAGTGCCTTTATGCAGTGAAACATCTGTTCTGCAAACGCTACTACAAAATGTACCAGGATGTTGTCTAGGCTTCAGTTATAGGCAAAACTGGAGGTAGTTTTCCTTGAAGCAAAGGAGACTGATGGGAGAATTTGATTGAGACAAATAAAATTGAGGGGCATAGGGTAGACAGGAAGAGATTGTTTTCCCCATGATGGAGAGGTCAATGACCAGAGGGACATAGATTTTAAGATAAGGGGCAGAAGGTTTAGAGGAGATGTGAGGCAAATCCTTTTCACCCAGAAGTTGGTGGGAGTCTGGAACTTGCTGCCTGTGTGGGTGGTAGAGACAGAAACCCTCAATCCTTAAGAATGATTTACATGTGCAATTGATGTTAAAGCATTCAAGACTAAATGCTGGGAAATGGGATTAGAATAATTAGTTGATGTTTTTGACCGGGGTGGTCACAATGGTCCAAAGGGCCTTTGTTCTGTTTTGTAGACCTGACTATGAAACCAACTTTGATCCTGAGACAGTTGGTGAATTTATAACAGGTAATCAAGGATAGTTTTAAGCCTGGAGAGTAGGGCAGAAAGATTGCTGGAGGATTCCCAAACTTGGTGGTGGGGTAATCAAAGTCAATTATGTGCCAGAGGCTGGAACGAAAAAGGCTGCAGAGATTTTGGGATCATGGGCTGGAGGAGATTATGTCAATAGGGAGGGATGCGGTGATAACAGGATTTAAAATGAGGATGAAAATTTTTTAAGTCAAGATGTTGCTTAACTAGCAGTCAATATAGGGATGCAGTGGAAAAGGTGCTTGATGTGATCTTAGATGTGGACAGCAGAATTTGGATGACTATAAGTTTGCAGAGGATGGAATGTCGGAGACCACTGAAACATTATATTTGAATATAGTCAAAGCTAGTGATTAACAAATTTTAACCTGAAAGAAATAAAACTTGGGTGAATGTACCCTAGTGTTAAAAGCCAACATTTTAAAAATGCACCTTTTCTTCACAGTGTCTCTACTTTTTTAAGGAAGAAATGGCCACAAAATTTTGACTTCCGCAAAGGTGCTGCTGAAATGTTGTTTGTGGCGACCCCTAGCATCTCACGTGGGCTATCAACCTGCATGATTAACAAAAGGCCTCCTGTGAGGTATAGAAAGGATATGAAGCGGTGCTGCAGAATGAGTCATTGCCTTCAGGAAAAGAGGGCAAGGGCGGCATTTGAACAGGAATATAGGAACAAATAGCTGTGATGGTATCAGCTGTGTAATTAACGTAATGTCTTAATCACTGCTTTGGCCTCTTAAGATGAGAGAAGCATAGATTGGTTCCTCCAACCGGGAGTGAATTGAAGAAACCCCATTAAGTCTTAATGCTCAACTGGAACGCATTAAAGTTTAATGTAAATTGTATCCAAGAACAAATTGGATCCAAGCATGTTCATTTCCTCTTTTTTTTCCCCCTTAAATTCACCTTTCACATCCTTATAAGAGCTGAAATGTAGCAAGACAGTTCTACTCTATCTTTCCTAAGTCAGGACAAATGCAAGAATATAAATTTCATATAATATCAACAATTTCTACTGCAGAAGAAAAGGCTGCTGATGATTGGCAAGTCAACCCATTCACTTTCAAGACTTGAACTGTTTTGAATTACAGGGAGCATATTAGTACCCATTTAGTTCTTTATTGCTGGAACAGCACAGCAGGTCAGGCAGCATCCAGGGAACAGGAGATTCGACGTTTCGGGCACAGGCCCTTCTTCCTGAAGAAGGGCCTGTGCCCGAAACGTCGAATCTCCTGTTCCCTGGATGCTGCCTGACCTGCTGTGCTGTTCCAGCAATAAAGTTTCAACTTTGATCTCCAGCATCTGCAGACCTCACTTTCTCCTCCCATTTAGTTCTTCATGGCAACCCCTCAGCTACTCAGGGTTGGGTTGACAACCAATCAACTTTGTTGCATTTGTCCTGATGAGTGCACAATGAAAAGCTTCAGCACTATGTTTCTCCTGTCAGCAGGATTTAAGTTCTCAACAACCAGTCCCAACTGGAGAACTGTGTTCAGTTCTGGATGCTGCATTTCAGGAAGGAGATCAAAAAATTGGGGGTATCTTCTCCTTGGGTTCTCTGTTCAAAGGTAGGTCTGCAAAGAGACCTTGGAAGCAGGTTCATAATTACTTGAAAGTTGGGTCCCAGGTCGACTGGATAGTGAAGCAGGTGTTTGTATGTTTGCCTTTATTGTTCAGTGCATTGAGTATAGGAGTTGGGATGTCATGCTGTGGCTGTACAGGAGATTGGTTAAGCAACTTTTGGAATACTGTGTTCAGTTCTGGTCTTCCTGCTATAGGAAGAATTTTGTGAAACTTGAAAGGTTTTAGAAAAGATTTACAAGGATGTTGCCAGGGTTAAAGTGTTTGAACTATAGGGAGAGGCTGAATAGACTGGGGCTGTTTTTCCCTGGAACGTTGGAGGCTGAGACGTGACCTTTTTAGAGTTTTATAAAATCATGAGGGGCATGGATAGGATGAATAGCCAAGTTCTGTTCCCTGGGGTGGGGGAATCTGAAACTAGACTGCATAGGTTTAGGGTAAGAGGGGAAAGATTTAAAAGGGACCTAAGGGTCAACCTTTTCTCAGAGGGTGGTGCTTTTATGGAATAAGCTACCAGAGGAAGTGGTGAAGTCTAGTACAATTACAGTCTTTAAAAGGCATTTGGAATGGTATGTGAATAAGAAGGGTTTAGAGAGATATGGGCCAAATGCTGGTAATGGGACTAAATTAATTTAGAGTATTTAGTCGCATAGCCAAGTTGGACCGACTGGTCTGTTTCCATGCTCTACAGCTTTATGACCCACAGCGCTATGACCTCCAATGGGGCAAAGAGGCTATTCCTGAATCCACCCTAGCTCGGACAAGAATTGTACTCCACAGCATTGGCACTAGTCATCCAACTGTCTGCAATACCCCCTGCAATACTGTCTATATTGGGGAGACAGGCCGCCTACTTGCGGAGCGATTCAGAGAGCACCTCTGGGCCACCCGGACGAACCAACCCAATCACCCTGTAGCACAGCATTTCAACTCCCCCTCCCACTCCACCGAGGATATGCAGGTCATTGGACTCATCCACCGCCAAACCACAACAACGCGACGGTCGGAGGAGGAGCGTCTTATCTTCCGACTGGGAACCCTCCAAACACAGGGGATGAACTTGGACTTCACCAGTTTCTTCATCCCCCCTCCCCCCACCTTGTCTCAGCCGAATCCCTCCAGCCCGGCACCGCCTTCCTGACCTGCAGTCTTCTTCTTGACCTCTCCGCCTCCACCCTACTCCAACCTATCACCTTCACCTTGACCTCTTTCCACCTATCACATTTCCAACGCCCCTCCTCCAAGTCCCTCCTCCCTACCTTTTATCTTCTCCTGCTGAACACTCTCTGCTCATTCCTGAGGAAGGGCATGTGCCCGAAACGTCGAATCTTCTGTTCCCTAGATGCTGCCTGACCTGCTGTGCTGTTCCAGCAATAAAGTTTCAGCTTTGATCTCCAGCGTCTGCAGACCTCACTTTCTCCTGCAATACCCCCAGCACTGCTGCCAAGTGAGGTTTCTGAGTTGCTGTGGCAGCACCCACGTTTAAATGCACATGATAACCTGGCACTATGGCTAATGATGATGAAAGCAATAATTACTTTCCATCATGTGGCTCTTATCCACCCTCCGGTACTTTTTTGGAAGGATTTGCAGGTTGTTACTCGATGGTTGCTCAGTTGGTTGGATGGCCAGTTTGTGATGCCAACAGTGTGAGTTCAGTTACCACACCAGCTGAGGTTACCATGAAGGACACGCCTTCTCAACCTCATCTCTTGTCTGAGGCGTGGTGACCCTCAAGTTAAACTGCTGTAATGAAAGAGCAGTTTGTTTAATTTGGTACAACTGTAGTGACTTTACTCAACCTGTTTGTCGCCAAGCTGTGAATGCATCTTCCATGGTCATCAAACCCTGGACTGGAACTTGAAACTAAAGCTTCTGAGCCATGGAAAGGGATGCTACCCACTGCAGCACAAGGCTTCCACTGGAGAGAATACAGAAGAGACTTACTAGAACAATACCAGGGATGAAATACTTTGTGTGAAGAGATGGGAGAAATTGCCCTTTAATGGACAAGTTCAAAACCATAAAGGGCATTGATTGAGTAGGCAGAGGGAAATTGTTTCCACTCATTGAAAGGCTGGCAGCAACGCTGTTTGGGATAATTGGCAGAAGAGCCAGAGGGGAAATTATTAATCTGTGCTAAGATTTAAGATCTGGAATACACTGCCCGAAAATGTTGGAAGCAAGTAGAGTAGGGGGTTTTGAAAGAAATTTGGGAAAAATAATGGAAAATAAAACATCCCCAGAATTATGGGGAGAGAACGTAGGACTAATTGGATAGCTCTTTCAATGAAGCAGCACAGGCACAATAGGTTTAATGGCCTCTGTCCATGCCAGGAGATCCTATAATTTTGTACAGTTCATTTCAATATCCATTTTCTTTCCCATGATCTCCCAGTAGTAATGAGATAACTGGGAGATTGGCAGCAACATTATGAACAGAACGATCCTGGACAATGGTAATGCAGTAAGGTGACCAGATCATTGGTTTATTGAGAAGAAAATATTAGTCGAGACACTGAAGAGAATTTCTCTGCTTTTTGGAAAAAGTGCCCAAGAGTGCAGGTGGGGCCTCAGTTTAAATTCTTGTCCAAAAGATATTAGCCCTAATGACACTGCACTCCCTCTGTACCGCATGGAAACAGATGGATTCTGTTTCAGCTCTGAGTCGAATTTGAGCCATTAGCATTCTCTGAGAAAACTGCTATCCACTGAGCCATGGATAGCACTAAGGAAACACTTTGACTGGAGGCTTTTTATCTCCAAAGGTCCGCAATATCAATGAGAAGCAGATTCCAGACTCATTGACCCTATTTTATAGGGAAAGTGAGTCCAATTGAAACCACATTAATACTTAGCAACATGGAGTGGTTACATTTGAAAGCTATAATGTCAACTATTATTTCAGATAACAATTCTAAGATGTTCATGGTATTTTTGCTCCTGTATGTTAGGTTACTGTAGTGACTTGCATTTACATAGACCTTTACATCACAAGGGATTTCACAGGAGTGCAACTGAACAAAAGTTGATGCCAGGTCTCAAGCCCATTGCAACCCAATTTAGCATATGTTCCATTATTGAGGTTATTTACAAACAAAGCAATAAAGTAATTGAAAATTAGGTGTGGGAACTCTCATGTAGGAGACCCAGATTCAAACCTCATCTGCTCCAGAGGTGTGTAATAACGTCTCTGAAAAGATCAACCTAATATAAGAATTGAGATGGGGTGTGAATTTCTGAACAGTTAAGTTTTGATGAATTGAACTGGAATCGGGATCACTGTTGCTCGGATGCTGGTCTGATTTTTGTCTTTTTAACCTGACTCTCTCTAATAAATGAGGTCACCTCTCATTTTCTAACTTCAGAGATTGTAGACCCATTCTATTCTATTCTTCCTCTGAAGATAGCCTTTGCATTCCAGGACTGCACCTAGTGAACCTTTGTCACTGCCCCTCTCTTGCAAATGTACCCTTCTTCAGATATTGAGACCAAAACTACTCTGAATGTCATCTCCTCAAGCTGTATATAATTTAAAGAAAGATTTCTCCTACGTTATATTACAGTCCTCTCCTTGGGTGAAGAAACCCACTTTTTTGGGGACAGAGGAGACTGACTAGATTTAGTAGATGTTTTTATGTCAGCGTGAAACGCTTTGATGGACTGCGAGCATGAATTTGGTGGGCTGAATGGTCTCCACCTGTGTCCTTATTCTAAGACACATTCATTTTTTTGGTGAAACTAGTACGATAAATAAATTCATTTTAAAAATTAAGCATTGCTGCATGAGTACAGAGTGAGAGCAAGAGAAATTTGAGTATTGTTGACATGGTTTTGGTGCACAGAGTAGATACAGCATAAACTCTTGGGACAGGACAGAGCAGGTAATAAACATTGAGACTGTTAAACTTCAAATTATCAATATTAGAACTAAAGCTGTCCAGGAAGTTAGCATTTGGGGTGGCAGTGCTACCATTTTTAACACCTGCATCTAAAATTTATTAAAATAGTAATTTACAGTTGGACTGGTCTCCTTGCAATTTGTAATGGGAGTGCTGTTTAACTCTTTCAGTGCTGTGCAGTTGGGAACAGAGATGCTGGAGCTTGATTGTCACATGACCAAAGATGGCCAAGTAGTTGTGTCACATGATGACAATTTGAAAAGAACCACAGGGATGGATGTGGACATAGCTGACCTCACATTCTCAGTAAGTGACAAACTTTTGAAAGCTATTTTAAGTAGCTCTTAATTTTCCTTAAATTGGTTTTGTCACTTTGCAGTGCTTGGCACATAATTTCATTTAACTTGCCCAGCATCTTTGTCATGTATGGTGAATTGTCTTTCATTAAATGTAATAATCCATATTGTGCACAGCAAGGTTGCAGGAATAATAATGAGAGCGCAGATCTGAATTGGCTGAGGAAGAAATATAGGATAGCACGCATGGAGAACCTTTTTAGCTCTTGGCTGAACAGTAGCAGGGCATCTCTCCGATCCCCGTAAGTAAAAGGCATAGGCAGCATTATATAATGTTGCAACGATGCTGCCCCTTAGTGCTGCCGATCCCTGAGCGCTGTCCCTCTGATGGCACGATGCCGGCAGTCCAGTTTTCTGTAAGTGCAGCACTGCCTCAGTACTGACCCTCCAATATTGCCTTGTGGCAGTCCCCCAGCGCTGACCTTCCAACAGCATAGTGTATATGGTTGTACGCTGGCATGTATTACCTGCACATGTTCAGGAGTGAGTCTAGAACCCCACATTCTGATTCCGTGATGATTACTGAGCTGATGCAGGGTGTCTGTGGCTCCCCAGTGCTGTGAAACCCATGCACAACAGAAAAAAAAAAGCAAGCTAAATGCCAAGTTACTCCAGATAGAATTCACACCTGTAATAATGGCCTGATGTACACTTTGTTGTGACTGGAATTTATAAAACCCCAGTCCCCCAGCTGCTGTTCTATGTCCTATTGAACTATTGTATAATGTTTAATCATCAAACCGTACATTCTTGAGTAAAGGTCAGCCAATCTGGCAGCATCTGAACAGAAATCAAAGTTAACATTTCAGGTTCAGTGACCCTTTCTCAGATGCTGCCAGGCCTGCTAAGTTCTTTCAGCAACTTTTGAATTTTGTTTCTAAAAGTTTTCCATGTGTGCTATCCTATATTTCTTTGTCAACCAATGCAGGTCTGCTCTCTCATGTATTTTTCCTGCAACCTTAGTGTGCATCTGCAGTTCTTACAGTTTTTATTCTTGTGTAAAGGTTTGGGTTAAGATTTCAACATTTGGAAAACATCAGTGCAACAGGAAGAAATGGCCATAAGTTCAAAGCTGCAAAGGGCAAATTCAGGATAGGCACAGAGATGAAGATTATCAGTTGGGTAAGTGCCAAGATGGGAGGGTTGAGACAAGGAGACAGACTCTATCTGTCTGACTCAGTCTGTCCTGTCATATTGATTCCTGACAACAGTCTGAAATAGCTGAAATTCTTGGAATGACAATTTGGGTTGGATAATATCCAAGTGTTTCCTGACTGCCGTCACCAGCCAAGTCTTGTAGCATGTTAGTAGCAGACCTGCACCTTATATTTGAAGGTCCAAACCCCAATTCCGGAGTTGAGCTCCTAACCCACAGCTGATTCTAGTCTCAGTGCAGAACTAGGGGAGTGCTGTCAGGGGACTGCAGGTGAGAAGGGAGGACCCCCTCTGTTTGCAGAAAAGAAAGACTTTGCATTTCTGTAGCAACTTGCACAACCCTGGGACAACTCAAAAGTGTTCAAAAGCTCATGAAGAACAATCTGATAGCGAAGCAGCAGTGTTCCTAATCCTGGCTAGATTAATTTCAGAACATTCCATCTTGTGACTTACAACCTCTTTCCTGTTATCATCTACCTGATCAGTCATCTTCTGTGTGAATTGGTTTTTTTAGAAAAGGCAATTGGTTTAAAAAAAGGCAGTCACAACTACTGGAATCCTTAATGCTGCAGGAACAACTTTATTTATCAGATGCTTATTGTTAGATGAGCCCGGACTAGATTGTACCCTAGGGCATATTTTGCTTCCTGGGTCAATCAGAGGGGTTGCAGTCCAAGAGGACATTAAATTTGTGAAGGACAAGATCAGATGGATTGTTGAGCTACCAATGCCTGAAGCTTAATTTATGGTCTTAATTGAAGCCAGTTGAGGTCATATGAAAGCTTTAAAACATATTGACAGCTGTGGTTGTAAGGTACAGAACAGATATGCGGTAGGAGGAATGATTGCTTCTTGTTCCAGAGTTTCCCTAGGATCTTTTGTCTACCCTTGTCCGCCCTTCTGCAAAAGAATTAACTTTGCATTGAGTGAGTCACTTTGTGTTTGTACATTGGACTTGTCTTTTGCGCGGTTGTGACTCCTGTAACTGTTGACTTCTATTTTTGAAGCGAGAAAGTGTTGAGGTATCAAATGCGTACTCCATGTCAAGGCTGGAATAATCAATGTACACATGTAATGTTTTCTTTTTTTCTCTCCCATTCCCTGCCTGCTGCCAACCTCTTTTAGGAGCTCCCACCTTACCATTGCAGGCTGCATGTCTCTTTCAAGAAAGGTGAGAAGATCCACAAATTGCTTGAGCTAGTGAAGCAGCCTAAGGATGTAGTGTCTCTGGAAAGCAATCGTTCTCTAGTTCTCCAACCCTGTCCCCACTATGTGCTCACATGGGCAGCTTGTGCCACCTCACCTAATGCTGAAACCATTTTGGCTGAGAATCTCTGCTGTAATGTTCTATGCAGTAATATTAGCTAATCTCAGCAGTAAGAATGTAAGAATTCTGTGTGACATGAGAGAGAGTGTGTACTTTGAGGTACAGCGCCAACATTGTGACCTACGGATAGTTGAATTGTATTCCAGTAGATTTCAGCATGTGAACTTCAATTTAAATTGTCCCATTGTGTCATTGGTTTCCTAATGGATCATTTCTTCTCATAATTAGTCAATAATAGTGACTAAAGTACCCACAAGCCCCTCTGCTTCAAAAAGTTCTCAGTCTTTTAGGTGGTGTTCAGCTGAATATGTATAAGAAGTGGGATGGAGTTCAAAGTGGGAGAACAGTAGGTGGATTTTGCATATAGGGTTTAGCTGTGTCAATTTCCACCCAGTTTCCTTTTGAAATTATTAATGCCCAAAGATGTTATTCATATCAACTTCGCCCTGTGGTAGCAAAATCTCCACTTGCCATTTTCTGGGTAAAACAATTTCTTTTGAATTTCCTGTTGAGTGTAATAGTGATTTCCCGTGATTAGAGAGCGAGAGAGAGAGAGGAACGTCAAGTAATCAGACCAACTGTGATCATCTTGAATGACTGGGCAAGTTCAACAAACTGAATGGACTGGCCCACTCCCAATTAATTGTTCACATATTAGGAAAATGAACTCACTCAAAAAGGTGAGTTTAAGGGAGTGACTTCAATGGTATGGAAGAGCACCTTAAAGTAATTCCAGAGTTTGGGACCCAGGCAGTTGAAGACAAGGCCACTAATGGAGGAGCAAAGGATACAGGGTGATGTGATATACAAAAGACCAGGTTAGGACTGATATTGAAAGGAGTGGAAATGTGTGTTTGTGGGAGAGAAGTGGGAATTGGTTTCAAGGTGCTGTGCCTCTGTTGGGGAAGGCACTGTGATGTGCAGAAATCTGAATGTCACAAGCAGAAAAATCAGTTCCAAGCCCATTCTGCCAGATGGCATACCTTGGTAACTCTGACCTGTAGGCACTATGGTGCAGTATGTCTTTGTGCAACCGGTCCAGAGCTACCATTTATCCTGTAACTGATTGTTGGTCCTTTTGTTTTAGATTGCTTCTGTGTGGGAGGAGAGGACAGAAAGATCCCTCTCCTGCGGGAAGTACTTGAAGCCTTTCCAAAGATTCCCATCAACATTGACATCAAGGTCAACAATGATGCCCTCATTGAAAAGGTAGCAAAAAGGAGAAAAATAAACTTAAGATATAAAATGAAGAAATATTCACAAACACCCAGTAGTGCAAACAGTCTCTGGAGGGACAGCAACAGGCTCACATTTTAAGGTTGATGACCAATATCAGAATTGCTCCTGACATGATTATCCTATTATGGAGCATTAACTCTCTTTTACAGACACACTCTGATCTGAGGTTTCCAGCATGGATTCAGTGAATTCAGCCCATTTTTGCAAGAACTGTTCAATCTTCTCTCATAGCCCAAACTTTGGCCCAGAAATGTTCTCTCTTTAGTTAACAATTTCCAGCATCCCACAGTGGAGATGACCTTGCTGTAGTGGTAATGTCACTGAACTTGTGAACCAAATGCCCAGGCTAATGCTTTGGGGTCATGGGTTCAAATCTCACCATGATAGCTGGTAAAGTTAGAATAAAACTAGAAATGGTGACCATGAAATTAGGGTCGAGTATTGTTAGACAATCAACTGATGTTCTCTCGTCCTTTAAATGAAAGAAAATCTGCTGTCCTTATCTGGTCTGGCCTACTGTGATTCCAGATCCACATTAATGTGATTGACTCTTAACTGTCTTCTGAAATGGCTGAGCAAGCCAAAATACTCAAGAGTAATGAGGGGCGGGCAACAAATGTTCATCTTGTGTCCACAACTCGAGAGAATAAAGAGAAAAGCCCAGCGATAGGCACAACAACCAATGATGGCTCCATCAAACTGGATAGTGCACAAGGTGCCTGTAGGTGAGAATCTTAAGGTGATCATGGAGATGAGGAGGAGTAAGGTCATGGCAACATCAATGCCATTGAAGGATCATCACAAAGTGTGATTTCATTTTTGATGTTTAACAAAGTCTTGATGTCACAAAGTAGAAAGCTGTGTAATGAAACTGCTTAATGTCTCTGGGTTTTCTGAATGTTCTAACTTCACCAGGTTTGGTGTGTCTGTTGTCTGGCAGGTATCAGATTTGGTGAAGGAGTTTAATCGACAGGACATCACTGTCTGGGGCAACACCAGTGACAATATTGTGAAGAAATGTTACAAGACGGTAAGGTTTACTGCAATATGGGAGATACACCAAGAGATCCAATAGGGAATTCGGAAGAAATCTTTTTAATCAGAGTGGTAAAAGTGTTAAAAGTTTAGCCTCACTAAACTAGGCTACCAATGGATATTAAAGATTCACTACACTGTTGGAAGAGCAAGTTGTCCTCCTGGTTGTTTGCTAATATATCTACCCTTTGATGCTAAGGGGTATGAATTAATTAATCTTTCAGATCAAAGATGGTTCGCATAGAAACAGCCATGTTGTTTGTACAACAGTGGCTGCATGGCCAAATGTAGATTTTATTTTCATGGCATATGACTGGGCCAACATGTACTGTCTATTACTAGTTGCCCTTGAGATGCTGGTGAGCTGCCATCTTTAACTGCTGCAGTCAACATGCTGTAGGTTGACGTACAATATCTTTGGGGAGGGAATTCCAGGACTTTGATCCAGAGACAGTGAAGGAATAGCAATACATTTCCAAGTCAGGATGGTGAATGGCTTGGGGAGGAACTTGCACATGTATCTGCTGCTCTTCCCCTTCTAGATGGAAGTGGTTGAGAGTTTGGAAGATGCTGTCTAAGGGGTCTTGGTCGAATTTCTGACATTGAATATTTTTTAATGTAGAGGTAGATAGAATATTGCTGGGCAGAAGAGAATCAAAAGCTATCAGGAGTAGCTAGGAATGTGGAATTTGAAACACAAACTGTTGATTTTATTGAATGGCAAAGCAGGATTGAAGGATAGAATGCCTGTCTTCTCCTAATTTGTATGTTCATACAGGTAAAGACTGGCTGTGTTATTTACAACAAGCTTTGTAACTTGTCAATCCTTGTCTAAAGGACTTTCTCTTTCTTTCCTTGACAGAATCCGAACATTCCAATCTTGTTCAGTCTGCAGCGAGTGCTTCTTATACTGGGGTTGTTTTACACTGGGCTCCTGCCTTTCTTCCCAATTCGGGAGCAGTTCCTGGAGATACCCATGCCCTCCATTATGCTGAAGTAAGTGAACTCTTCTGCTGTCTGCAATGTCATTGTGTAGATTACAGTTGCCATAATAACACTGTTGGGTGGATTGGCATTTTAAGGGTAAATAAACAGGGTGGAGCAGATTAGCATTGTCATGGCAGATCTATTGGAAGGATTGGTCATGTCATGGATGGTGAATTGATACCTTTTATATTGGTGGCAGGGCTAATTCTTGTCGTGCCCTCTGTTTGCTTTACTCCCCATTAGATGTCATTAACACCCCACCAGCCCCCCCCCCCACATTTGCGCTATGGGTTTGCATGGGTGCTTTCCACATTAATGTAAACTGTGGACTAGGTAAGCCACCTGTTCAGCCTTCAGTTATCTGGCATCATTGTATAATCATATTGATACCCCACATCCCAACGACAGCAGGCATGATGGACAGTGCCATGGAGTGCAATCCTGCTTGAATTTTGCCACCCTGTCAGCAGCATTTTTGGAGTTCTTCATGGCACTTCACTAAACCCACTAACCCCATTTCTCCTTTAGTCTATCTTCAGAACATCAGCTTTGTAACAGGTATGTCGATAAAGCGGAATTTAAGAGAATTAGTAAAGGAACATAGAAACAGGAATATGCCATTCAGCCCTTCAAGCCTGCTTTGCCATTTTATTTTACTTGCCATTGTTTCATCTCAATTGGTACTATGACCAAGCAAAACTCTAGTAACAAAAGCAAAATGCTGCAATTGCTGAATCTTTGAAATTGGAAAAAAGGTTGAAAAGTGATTGGTATTTTTCTGTAATAAAGGTGAGAAAGAGCAAATTGAACAGAAGAGAATGTGATCTTCAGTGACGGTGACCACAACTGCCTGACCTTTACCATAACCACGGAGAGGGATAGGACAGACAGTATGGGAAGATATTTAATTGGGGGAGGGGAAATTATACTTCTATTAGACTGGAGCTGTGGAGTACAAATTGGAACAATTGTTCTACGGGAAATGCACAATAGAATTGTGAACGCTGTTTAAGGAGCACTCGTTGTGAGTGTTGGATAACTTAGTCCCACTGAGACAGGCAAGGAATGGTAAGGTGAAGGAGCTTTGTATGACAAGAAGGGAAGCTTTTCGTCAAGAGGGAGGAAGAAGCTCACTTAAGGTTGAGGAAGCAAGGATCTTGCACAGCTTTAGAGGATTACAGGATAGCTAGGAAAGAATTCAAAAATTGACTGAGGAGAGATGGGAGGGGACACGGAAAAGCGAAAAGGATTAGGGAAAACCCTAAAGCATTCTACACTTGTGTGAAAAATAAGAAAATGATCAGAGAGGGAGGGTAGGGCCGATGAGGGATGGTGGAGGAAACTTGTGCCTGTAGGGAAGGCCCTAATTGAGTTTTTTGCTATGGTCTTCGCTAGAGAGAGAGAGACCTTGTTGATAGTGAGAACACAGTGGACCAGGTTATTAGGCTTGAACAGATTGATATTAAGAAAGTGGATGTGCTGGAAATTCTGGTAAGCATAAAGATAGATAAGTCCTCAGGGCTGGACCGGATATATCCAAGGTTACTACGGGAAGCAAGGTATGAGATTTGTGCACCTCTGGTGGTGATTTTGCATCCTAATTCTCTACAGGGGTAGTACCGGATGATTGGAGGGAGGCGAATAGGGAAATCCCAGGGAATTACAGACCAGTCAATCTTACATCTGTGATAAGCAAGATACTGAAAAATATTCTGAGAGACAGGATTTATGACTATTTGGAAAAACATAGTCAGCATGGCTTTGTAAGGGGCAAATCATGCCCACAAGCCTTATTGAGTTCTTTTGAGGATTGTAAAGATTGTAGGGAAGGGATTTAGATCCGCAAGTAGGTGTTAATTGCAGAACATGAGTCAGTTCTATTAAAAGCAAACTGAGAAACCAATCAAGAAATGGAGAGGTGTGGTGGTATAGAGATATGAGGAGAGGAGGCAGGGGATACAAAATGGAGGTTAGAGTTTTCAGAGTTCATGCTCTGAAGTTGTTGAACCTGATGTTGAGCCTCGAAGGCTGCAAAGTGCCTAAATGAAAAGTGAGGACTGCTTCTCTAAGTGGCTTTGGGCTTCATTGGAAAACAAGCAGACCAACAACAGAAGTGAGAGTATGGGAGCAAGGAGTGGCTCATTCTTGTCGAAAGAGCAGAGATATACTGCAAAGCAGTCATCCCACCTGCATTCAGTCTCATTTACAAAGTCTATTAATCTTGGTCTTGGTGAATTTGTGTCAGGAGTGTAGTGCTGACAAAGCACAGCAGGTCAGACAGCATCTGAGGAACAAGAGAATTGACGTTTCGGGCATATTCCTGATGAAAGGCTTGTGCCCGAAATGTCGATTCTCCTGTTCGGATGCTGCCTGACCTGCTATGCTTTTCCAGCACTACACTGTCGACTCTGATCTCCAGCAGCCCTCACTTTCTCCTTGGAGAATTTCACTTGACCCCGCTAGCTTCCACAGCTTTTTGGGTCACGTATTTCTAATTGTACCCTCTGTGTGAGACATTGCTGTCTGATTTCACACCCACATGGCCAATATTACATAGCCTAAAATTTAACTTTCAGAAGTTTGGACATCACATTCTTTTTCCTGAGGTTGATCTTCAGTTTGTGTAACCACCTCAACCTATCCTATCTAACAGACTCCAATCTGCACCATTTCACCAGATGTATTATGTTTTAGCTGCTCTCTCCAGAGATGTGCCACATTTGGAAAGGTCTATAATTCTGCCACTTGGTGTTTTCAGTGTTGGAAGTGTCACAAGTCCCTGTTACAGGTGATGCAGGCAAGGCATTAACAGGAAATTAATGCTACATTTCCTACCCCACCAAATAATGTATTTTTGCTTCATATCCAGGTTAAAAGACTCAAAGAAGATCTCAAGGATTTACCGGTTTATGATTTGGCTCGCTGACACGTGAGTCCTTGCAATGGAATGGACATTGAGTTGCTTGTTCCTCTATTTGTCTGTCCCATCCTCATCCCCATCCCTCACTCTCTCTCTCTCTCTCTCTGTTTCTCTTTCCTCCTCTCTGGATACAAAGGTACTGGGAATGGTGGGAAAAGAGAGAGAGATGATCAGCTGTGATCTTTCTGAATGACAGCAGGGTCAATGGGCTGAATGCCGTCTTTTCGCACTTATTTCCTTTGTTCCCATCTATTTCTCTCTCCGTCTCTCTCTGTCTTGCTGTTATACTCTCCATGTCCTCCTCTACGGGGAAATGAACTTCTCAATTTCCCTGTGACTACAGGCTGGGGAAATTGGGGAAACTCAGCTTTTAGGGGAATGTGGGTTGCCTCAGTCTTGCATTCACACAGCAAGTTCTTGAGGTCTGCAGAGATGCATGTTAACCCTTAATGGAGTTGGAGGGACAGGGCATCCTCACATGAGCTGGGTATTACATGGGCCTGTGCTGTGGCTGGGAGACAGTGAGGCAGCTCCTTTAGTTCAGCCAGAGTACCAGGGTAAAGTGAAGCTGTGTCTCCAATTGCTCTTTGTGAAAACCCTTGAACCGCTGCACAAGAGTAAATTCAGCTTTGTTGGGAATGTGAATCCCAAAGTTAATTGTGCTATTTCTCATTTCCACTCAGTTTGCTAATGAGGACATCGCTGTTTGAGCATCTGAAAGCACGAGGCATTCAGGTAAAATGTGCACTTTTATTGTGTAATGCCTGTGTGACTTCAACATCTGAGATCCTTGTGGAAGAAGACTGTTTGTCCTCCAGTTTTAAAAGAAACCCAAGGCATTTCTTTCTTATCAGGACACTATTTACATTGAGGCATGAGAGGATTTGATAACTAAAACATCTCACATTATACTTTGGCAGAAAGACCTTAGACTGTGGTCTTTCACCACTGGACCTCAGCAGCAGTTGCCCTAAGTTTTAGTGCATCCCTCAGTACAAAGTCCTTGACCTTGGAATGTGCCAGTCTGCAACACTCTGTCAAGGCCAACTCCTAGGTCTGGAAGACCAACAAATTTTGGGCAGGCCAAAGGGCATCTTTCACCGGGTTCATGGTCCTTCAGGCACAGTGATGTTCATCATGGTATGTGTCTCGGGGAGCCATAGAGCCATATGTACAAAACTCCGGTTTGGAAGAATAATGTCCTTTCCAAGGTATACTCATCTTTGTTTGATAGAGCATCCAATATTTCCTTTGTTTTCCAGTCTTCTTTCAGCAGTCATAGAGATGTACAGCATGTAACACACCCTTTGATCCAACCCGTCCATGCCGACCAGATATCCCAACCCAATCTAGTCCCACCTGCCAACACCTGGCCCATATCCCTCCAAACCCTCCTTATTCATATACCCATCCAATTGCCTCTTAAATATTGCAATTGTACCAGCCTGCACCACTTCCTCTGGCAGCTCATTCCATACTCGTACCACCCTCTGTGAAAAGGTTGCCCCGTAGGTCTATATTATATCTCTCTTCCCCCACCCCCCCGTCCTAAGCCTATGCCCTCTAGTTCTGGACTCCCCAACTCCAGGGAAAAGACTTTGTCTGTTTATCCTCTCCATGCTCCTCATGAGTTTGTAAACCTCTATAAGATCACCCCTCAGCCTCCGACGCTCCAGGGAAAACAGCCCCAGCCTATTCAGCCTCTCCCTGTAGCTCAGATCCTCCAACCCTGGCAACATCCTAGTAAATCTTTTCTGAACTCTTTCAAGTTTCACAACATCTTTCCGATAGGAAGGAGACCAGAATTGCACGCAATATTCCAACAGTGGCCTAACCAATGTCCTGTACAGCCGCAACATGACCTCCCAACTCCAATACTCAATACTCTGACCAATAAAGAAAAGCATACCAAACGCTGCCTTCACTATCTTATCTACCTGCGACTCCGCTTTCAAGGAGCTATGAACCTGCACTCCAAGGTCTCTTTGTTCAGCAACACTCCCTAGGACCTTACCATTA
>NC_057737.1:6147459-6149171 GCF_004010195.1 Chiloscyllium plagiosum | reverse complement strand
CTCCCTCGGACCTTACCATTAAGTGTATAAGTCCTGCTAAGATTTGCTTTCCCAAAATGCAGCAACTCACATTTATCTGAATTAAACTCCATCTGCCACTTCTCAGCCCATTGGCCCATCTGGTCAAGATCCTGTTGTAATTTGAGGTAACCCTCTTCGCTGTCCACGACACCTCCAATTTTGGTGTCATCTGCAAACTTACTAACTGTACCTCTTATGCTCGCATCCAAATCGTTCATGTAAATTACAAAAAGCACATCTCAATCAGATCCTCTCTCAGCCTTCTCAACTCAAGCGTATACAAGCCCAGTGGCTCAAATCGTTCAGTGTAAGATAGTCCCGCCATTCCGGGAATTGACCTCGTGAACCTATGCTGCACTCCCTCAATAGCCAGAATGTCTTTCCTCAAATTTGGAGACCAAAATTGTGCACAATATTCCAGGTGTGGTCTCACCAGGCCCTGTACAGCTGCAGAAGGACCTCTTTGCTTCTATATTCAATTCCTCTTGTTATGAAGGCCAGCATGCTATTAGCTTTCTTCACTGCCTGCTGTACCTGCGTCTTGCTTTCATTGACTGATGTACAAGAACACCGAGATCTCGTTGTACTGCCCCTTTACCTAACTTGACTCCATTTAGGTAGTAATCTGCCTTCCTGTTCTTGCCATCAAAGTGGATAACCACGCATTTATCCACATTAAACTGCATCTGCCATGCATCTGTCCACTCACCTAGCCTGTCCAGGTCACCCTGTATTCTTCTAACGTCCTCCTCGCATTTCACCCTGCCACCCAGCTTTGTGTCATCAGCAAATTTGCTGATATTACTTTTAGTGCCTTCATCTATATCAGTAATGTACATTGTAAAAAGCTGCGGTCCCAGCACTGATCCTTGCGGCACACCACTGGTCACCGCCTGCCATTCCGGAACGGAGCCGTTTATCACTACTCTTTGTTTCCTGTCAGCCAACCAATTTATAATCCATGTCAGTATTTGGCCCCTAATACCATGTGCCCTAATTTTGCTCACTAACCTCCTATGTGGGACTTTATCAAAGGCTTTCTGAAAGTCCAGGTATAGTACATCCACTGATCTCCCTTGTCCATCTTCAGAGCTACATCCTCAAAAAATTCCAGAAGATTAGTCAAACGTGATTTCCCCTTCATAACTCCATGCTGACTCTGACCTATCGTGTTGCTGCTATCCAGATGTCACTGGTTGTTAATTATCAATGTTTAGGGCCAAATCTGAAACTTTGAAGATAACTTTGCATTAGGTTAGTCTTGCTTTCAGGAATGGTTCAGGAATTATATTTCCCCCATAAAAGGAGTTAGAGCATATAGATCTCTTAAATCTAGTGTTAATAAATATTGCATATTCCTGTAAGGCAAAAAGAGGTGGTCAAGAGCATCTGAGATTGTACTTAGTTGAGATGTCAAGCTAGATTTGACATTCCATTTATTCATCCTGCGTTGACTGAACAGATTGATCAGTTTGTCGTCTTTACTTGATGAAGTAATCGCATCCAATATGTTGGATGGTTTTAATGTCATTTTTATTTTGAAGAGAGAATTACAGAGAGAAATAAGCAGGATCAGTTTCCATTTTGGAAATGGGATTGAAGCAGAAAAAGATTAGGAAAAGGATTGGGGAGTGGGCACTCGGAAGATAGGCAGTGGCGTTTCAGGGGTGTGGGAAGGAGTTGCAGGGGGT
>NC_057737.1:6114168-6146748 GCF_004010195.1 Chiloscyllium plagiosum | reverse complement strand
CCCCCCACCGTACTAGTTTAAATCCTCCCAAGCAGCTCTAGCAAATCTCCCTGCCAGTATATTAGTCCCCTTCCAATTTAGTTGCAATCCATCCTTCTTGTACAGATCCCTTCTACCCCAAAAGAGATTCCAATGTTCCAAAAATGTGAATCCTTCTCCCATACATCACTCCTCAGCCAGGCATTCATCTGCTCTATCCTCCTATTCCTGCCCACACTAGCTCGTAGCACTTGGAGTAATCCAGATAGTACTACTCTCAAGGACCTCCTTTGAAAATTTCTGCCTTACTCTCTGTTATCTCCCTTCAGAATCTCAACCTTTTCCCTTCCCATAGTGTTGGTTCCATTTGGGGACAATGACCTCTTGCTGGTCCCTCTCCCCCATGAGAACATTCTGCACCCTCTCTGAGACATCCTTGATCCTGGCACCAGGGAAGCAACACACCATTCTGCTTTTTTGCTGCTGGCCACAAAACCGTCTGTCTCTACCTCGGACCAGAGAATCCCCTAACACAATTGATCTCTTGGAACCAGACGTACCCCTCGTTGCATTGGAGCCAGTCTCAATACCAGAAACTTGGCTGTTCGTGCTACATTCCCCTGAGAATCCATCACCCCCTACATTTTCCAAAACAGCATACCTGTTTGAAATGGGTATATCCATAAAAGACTCCTGCACTAGCTGCCGACCTCTTACCTTTCCTGGGATTAACCCATCTATGTGGCTGTATTTGAGACTATTCCCCCTTTCCTATAACTGCCATCCATCACATACTGTTGCTGTTGCAAATTCCTCATTGCTTCTAACTCTCTCTCCAACCGATCCATTTGATCTGATAAGATTCGCAAGCAACAGCATTTATGGCAAATGTAATCCGCAATAACCCTTCAACTCTCTTTAAACTCCCACATCTGACAAGAAGTACATAGCACTCTACTAAAGGTCATTTTTTGTTCCTTCACAATCTACAGACCCAGAAAATAACACCATCCTATTCCTCTACAAACACTGCCCCAGGTTAAATTAATAGTTATGGCTTATATTTTAAGTTTAATCAAGAGACATATCTCCAAAAATATATAATCAAGAAAGTACCAACTCTACTCACTACTGCAGACTTTCTGTAGGCCACACTTAAAACAACAATTAACTTATCTGATTCTGTGCTGTGAACTTGGTCCAACAGTTTCTCCAAGATCAGTTGTGAATTTCACTTTGTTAATTTTCCCAGATGCACTCTGATGTCCAGCGATACATGAATTCAAACAGCAAAGGCAGTGTCAGTTTCTCTCTCTCTCTGTCTCCCCCTCCCCCACTTCTCTCTCTCTTTCTCCTGAACTGACCTCACCATGTGCTTCCTTTGTCTGTTCTTCTCCCTTTTTAAAACTGCTGTTGTTTTGACTTTTTTTTTCCCCAAATTTCCAAAACAATGCAACAGCACATAAAACAGTAATTGTTGCTCCTGGGATTTGAGGAAATCACTCCAGCACCTAAAATACCTCAAAAAGGAGCAGCTGTGAAATTTTTCCCGTCCTCCATCTTGGAATATCCAGAATCCTTCTCAAAACCAGAGTTGGTATTTCTAGCAGCTTGCTTATATTAAGAACACTTTGCCCCTCCTTACTGTATATACTTTGACTTTTTCAACCAATAATGAACTTTCTGCAAATCACATTGATCTCAGTCAAGAGGCAATGAAAGAAATTCTTAATATCAGGATTAGGAAGTCCTCCTAAACCATACTAAAAATCCTCATTTCTCCTATCTTCCATTCACTGACTGATGGGAATAATTTACATCACCTTACCGGCCCTTTATTTCAAAGCTTCCACCTCCGCTCCTAAAAATCCTAAGTTTAGTTAAAACCTGCCTGTTTTTGTCATACAGGCTCACTGGTTGCTGCATGTAGGTCATTCTGCAGGGCATTGTCCTTCACTTCCAAACCTTAAGCAGAACATGCAAGATTTAGAATAAGTTACAGGCTCCCTTGTCTACCCCTAAAAGCAGACACCCCAAAGGCCCATCACTTGTGAATGCACATCCATCTAACATCCTTAAACTTAAGTGCTCACAGGGCAGCTACATTCTGAAAACTATAACAAGAAAACTGTGTTCTGATGCTCAACAGCACACCCAAATCGCACTGAGTTCAAAGCTTCCTAGACATGTAGCCTTCTAAAATTCCCACATGGCATGAGAACTGCATGTTTCAAACCTTACAGGAGGATTTAACTTCTCAAGTGGGTTAAAGCAATGATGTAGTTTTTGGGGTCTTAAGGGGAAGGAGGGGATATTGTAAGTAATTCACAAGCATCTCAGTATCTCGTCAGGGTGCAGTGGGGGCTCAGGCTGAGTGTGTTTTACATTGTTGATGGGGGAGGGGGAACAAGTGTGGAGGAGGGGATTACAGGTCATTCTGCTAGAACAGGACAGTTGCATACCTCTGCAAACTCTCACTATAGAAAACCGCATTATTGGAAAACACAGTAGAAAATTACACTGTAGAAGATTGCTATAGAAAATCACTACCTGCTCAGTAGAAAATTTGCGTTATCCAAGCAACATCCCTAATTCATTACATTATAGCCGATTTGTGTTAACACAACACTCATTACACCAGAATGACCTGTAGTTTGTTGACCTATAACTTGTTCCCTACCTGTAATCAGCTTCCCTGTTCTTTTCACCTATAGATTTACATATGGGTCTTAAATGATGAACAAGACTTCAAGAGGGCCTTTGATTTGGGAGCGACTGGTGTCATGACAGACTATCCATCCCAGTTGAAGAAGTTTCTGGAACACTATCCTTGCAGAGATCAGTAGGAATGGAGATGGGAAGGGCATGGGTGAAGGTGGGTGACAGAGAGGGGAAAGAGGCCAAAGAAAACCCTTCAGCTTATGATACCAGCTTTGGCCTGTCAATTCAGTATTCTTGTAATACAAGCACCCATTACGTTCACTGCAGCAAGAGCAGAGCAGTTCCCAATCATTCAGGCTTGTTCATTGTCGGTTAACACTAATTTTGGGTGCAGAAAACGTTCATCTTTTAACGTTAATAATTTTGTTTGAAGCATCTACAAGAACTGAGTCTAGTTATTTGAGGGCAACACCCTTCTCCTTGGTCAGGAATATGACACGTTTATCTTTTGTTACTGACTCATGTAAGTTTGTATATAAAGCAACCTAATGGATTTATATTAAGATGATATAGTTGAAACCATTGAATCACAGAATCTTACTGCACATGAGACCATTCAGCCCATACCGGTACTGGCTCACTGCATGAGATATCCATTTAGTCCCAAAACCCAAACTTTTTTGATTATTAATCCTGTTAATTTTTGAAAGTGTTGATTGGAATCTACTCCCACCACGCATTAAGCATTTGAATACCGCATTCTGGAAATGTTTAGGCTAGTGACCTGTGGAAAGTCAATTTTTGTCGATGTGCTTAGAGTGTATGCTCACTGTTGGCCTAAAAGAGGTTTAGGTGGAGAGGGTTGTGATATATCAACAAAGAATCCGTACCTGGAATATGGCATGGCAGTGTGCTGAATGTGGTTGATGTTTTGCATCCTTCTCTCATCAGGATAAGTGCAAAAATGCCAAATTTCAGTTAGTCACAGCTAATTATACCAAAAAGAGAAAAAGGATGCGGATTTCTTGAAAGTCAGTTCCAGCTGAGGCACCATCATGGAGGAAGAAAAACATGGGGAACTATAGGCTTTGCAAAAATAAAGGCTCAAGATTACTTTTGTTTGTGAATAATGCAGAGACTGTTTGTTTGTATGAATGTTGGCTGCTTATGACAAGAATAAATGAGTCATTTTCTAATTGTCCAAGAGCTTGAGGAGCCTGTAGTTCCCTGTTGCTTCTGCCACAGCAATGCCTCAGTTGATCAGAGTCAGCCTTTCCAACCAATTGGTATTCCATTTCTTTGTAACATAAGCAGTTTTGCTTGTTAGAAATTTGACATTCTTGCAATTGTGTTGAAGACTGCAAGGCAAAAAAGAACTTCACCATGTTCCTCTCTTCAGCAGTAGGGGGTGTTAACTGTCTCTCTCTTCAGACAGCAGAGACCTGTATCACCATTGTTTTCCATTTTTATTTTCTTAAATACAAGAATCAGTAAAAGGAAGTGATTTTTGTTAGTATTGCAGGATTGAAAGAGGAAGCAGATGGGGATTTCCTACTTTGTATGTGGTTCAGTTTGTAGCTTCAAAATCAGGCCTCAACTACTTCTGACTCTGCTTTTGAGCATTGTGATTTTGGGGAGAGGGGTAGGTGAGGTGGAAGAAGTAAATGCTTCTAGTTTTGAGAAGTTGATTAAAAACAGCATCTCTCTCCACCCAAACTGGGGAGGGTAGATGAATAAAATCTTGCCAGGCTTCAATGAGTAAGGAGACGTGCTCCCATTGAATTAACTCCGAGAGGTCCAAGTCTTAATCACAAGGTAATAAATTATATTCTTTTATGGTTTATGAATCTCTCCTTATTCATTTGCATCAACAATTTGCTTTTACATAGCACCTTTTAATGTTGTAACATGTCCCAAGGCTCTTCACAGATGCATAACAAAATGAGAGGCAGAGTCACATTAGAAGATAACAGTGGACAACAAATTGCTCAAAGGAAGGATTGTTTGATTTAAAGAATGGCTTGGAGGAAAGGAAGAGAGACAGATGAGTTTAAGGAGGCAATTGCCTGCATGCACTGTTGCCAGAGACAAATTGGAAATGCGCAAGAGGCCAGAATTGGAGGAGCATAGAGGTCTCAGAGGATCATAGGGTAGCATGAGATTAAACTGATAAGGAGAAGTGAGGGTTATGAAAGCAAGGACAACACTTTTAAAATCAAAACGTTGCTCGTCTGGGTGCCAGGATAGGTCAGCAAATTCAGTGTGTGGGGATTGAGCAGGATTTGTTTGAATATACAATACATAGTCATAGAGTCATACAGCACATAGAAACCGACCCTTTGATCCAACCAGTCCATGCTGATCATAATCCACTAAACTAGTCCTACCTGCCTGTGCTTGGTCCATGTCCCTCCAAACCTTTCCTATTCATGAACTTATCCAAATGTATTTTAAATATTGTAACTGTACCTGCATTCACCACTTACTCTGGCAATTCATTCCACACACAATGAACTGTTTTAAAAAAAGTTGCCCCATGTGTCCTCCTCTCACTTTAAAAGTATGCCCCCTAGTTTTGAACTTCCCCCACCCAAGGGAAAAAGACCCTTGCTAATCACCTTGCTCATCCATGCCCCCCTTGATTTTATTAAATGTCAATAAGGTCATCCCTCACCCTCCTACACTCAATACTTATATTTATCCAAATTAAAATCCATTTGCCACGCCTCAGCCCTTTGATCCAATTGATCATGATTTCTTTGTAATCTTAGATAGCCTTCACTGCACCACACCAATTTTGGTGTCATCTGCAAACTTATTAACTATGCCTCCTATGACCAGGAGAGCACACTCCATTTGAATGCTTTTTGATTGATATCCTGCCTGTTGCTGTTTTCAAATGTGGACTCTGACTGGGATAGAGTTTACTGGGACAGGGTACCCAGCAATGACCTTAATCCAAGTGATTCCCTTCAGCTATTTTTCCATTGTATTGAAGCCCAGTTCACTTTGTTTATCTCTCCACCGATAGTATCAGAGCTGCTGAGTTTCTCCAGAGCTTTGTTTTGGTTTAAGATTTCCAGCATCTGCAGTTCTGTTTTACCTTAAAAACAGACAGGCTTGCTCAGCTATTTTAGGATAGTTATGAGTTTGGAGTCACATGTAGGCCACATGGCTTATTACCAGCAGTCATTGTCAGGATCACTGTTCAATTTGCCTTCTGTTCCAGCGTCATGAATTGTACTAAAGCTGCCCTGATGGGATTTGGACCCATGTCTCCTCAGCATGAGCATGGGGCCTCCTAAAATAGTACCATTCTGCCCCATGTATCAAAATTTCATTGAACTGATGAGAACTCTTTTAATTCAGGTAATGCAGATGAAAGACCTCCACTCCAAACCTTTCCAAGGCACAGTATCTGAGTTCAGATGGTAGTGATAGACTGTACTTTCCTGATGCATTAGAACAGGCACCTCTTCAATTTAAGTGCAGTGTTGGGATTGTTTCAATGTTTTATTGTAGCTTTTTTAAAAGAATGATTGTATTAACATTTGCTGGTCATCAAATGTTTGGGTTTTATTTTTACTTATTTGTTAAATGTCCTACTTGCTGCTGAAATGGATTCATGGACAAAATGGGGTTTTCCACTGTAATAATTCAACTTGGATGTATTTTGTGTTGGTCTAAACGCTGTGCGTAAGTTAACAATCATTAATGTAATTAAAATGTTGTGATTTATTAGTGTTAATGTTTTTTAAAATCTTTAATATACTTGCCTGTTTTAGTGTCTGTTGTGATTTATTTACAAAGTGCGAAATGTGTGGTACCTTACCCTTGTCTGTCTGGTCCCCTCCTGGAGTTATGCACAAACTCCTACTCTTTGCAGTCGAGACAGTCAAGCCACCACTCATGATATCCAGATTACATTGGTTATAATCAACTAGATGGGAGCAAGAAAGGTTGGCGAATTTAAAACAAGTTATGTTGTATCACACCAGTTTAACAGGACAGTCTGGATCAGGGTTGAGAGTGTGTTGCTGGAAAAGTACAGCAGGTCAGGCAGCATCCGAGGAGCAGGAAAATCAACGTATTGGGCCGGAGTCCTTCACCAGGAATGAGACTGGGAGCCTAGGGGGTAGGGCTCCTCAGATGCTGCCTGACATGCAGTGCTTTTCCAGCAACACACACTCAACTCTGATCTCCAGCATCTGTAGACCTCACTGTCTCCCTGTCTGGATCAGGCCCTGCTCAGAAATCTGGCTGTGTGTCCCCCTCTACCTTCAACTCAGGAAACCTATGCAAATTGTGTTCATTTTCTGAGGCGCACAAGCAGTAGCTGGCATGTTGTTGTTTAAAAAACTGGCTAGAGTGCACCAATAATATTTAAATGGTTCTATATATATTTTTGTTAATACAAACAGGCATTCCCCAGGTTATGATTGAGTTCCATTTTTGAATACGTTTAGAAGTTGACTTATATCGCATAGTGTCCAACTTGTGTACAATATAAAACAGCCATTCATATATGTGAAGAAATTTTCACAAGTCAGATCGTTAAAATTATCTTGTATCAGTTGTAGGTACAAGCATAAGTTGGACTTTGTAAATTGGGAACCACCTATAGATTATCAACAATTTTAAATCTTTAACACCAAAACTGAAATATCATGAATAAACTCATTTTTAGCCATTAATAAAATTACCAGGTTACTGCGCAAATACATCCATCCCTATAGAGAATTCAAACAAATTAAACTCTAATACAGGGTCCAAATCTGCTGTGATAGAAAGTTGTGCATGTGATTTTTGTCAATGAAAATTATTGGATTCTTTAAGTGGAAGGCAAAGAGTGCAATTTCTCAACTGGGCCTCAAACAAGAAACTCTGGCCCCAAGATATTGTACCTTTTTGGGGTAGTGCTGTATACAGTATCGGCTTCCAGAAGATGTCAATAGTTTAATGATTGCTGTGTCTCTTTCTCTCTGTATTACCCTTGTTATGCTACAACAATTCAACTTGTTGGAGTTTAGAAGAATAAGCAATGAACTTAATGAAACATATAAGAACTTGAGACTGGATCATGTGGATAATCACAGGATGTTTCTCTTGTGGTGGAGACTAAAGCTAGGGGCATTGCTTAATATTGAGGTTTCCCTCTCCACTGTTGGGGAAAGTGGACACTGTACCACTAAGGCAGTCTTTACACGAACAGTTTTGGGACCAGTCTTATAGGGAGCTGTGTAACAAGGGAAGTAGGTTTTAAACTGAATAGTAGAGGGAAAGGATCAAATTTGTGAAGATCTGGTTAAATCAAAAAGTAGTGATGAAGTAAGAGGTATTGTTATTGGAAATGATGAATGGGAAGGGTTGGTGTATACAAATGTAAGATTAAATCAACACATCAGGCTAGAGATTACAAAGAGTAAGAGGATAAAACCCAAGGCCCTGTCTATGAATATACTTCCAATACTAATTCCCTTTCTATTGTGGTAATAACATTACTAACTAACAGAGCCATCCCTCAACCTTTGCCTATCTACATGTCCGACCTCAGTCTCATGTACACTTCAATACTTAAGTCACAATCTGTGTCATTATACTGCAATATTTCTATGAAGGTTATGAGACAATATTTTTCATTTCTATTTGCACTGTAGAAGTTAATATGCAATGGTGAAGGATGATCTAGAGATGATAAAAACAAGAAGTCACTTGTGGGAGTTTGGACAGGCTACCAAAACGTAACAGGATTCGGTGGCATATAAAAGAAATAAGAATAGGAAGTGGTGAGGAAGATACATTGAAAATTATGGGGAATTTTAATTTCCATATAGATTGGAAAGTTCAAATAGACAAAGGTAACCACAATGATACACTGTTTCTGGAATAAGTCCTTAGAGCAGCACATTCTGGAACCAATCAACAAGCAGGCTGGAGCTGGTATTGTGGAACAAGGTTGAATTAATTAATTACCTCAGACATAGCAGCAACCATATTATGGTTGCATTTTACATCCAGTTTGAGACTGAGAGGAATGGATCTAAGATTAGTGGTTTAAAGTTTAAAAAAGGCGTGAAAGCAAAGGTATCAAAAATGAACTGGCAAATTAAGTAAAGGAGTAGGTCAGTCGTGATACAGTAGGAACAAGTTTAGACCATTCAGCTCATTGAGTCTGCCCCACTATAGCTGATCATCTCAGTGCCATTTTCCTGTACTATTTCTCTTCCACTTAAATATCATTATTGATTTCTATCTTGAATGCACTCCGTAACTGAGCTTCCACAGCCCTCTGGGCTGCATAATTACGAAGATTCACCAACCTATGTGTGAAGAAATTCATCCTTATCTCGGTCCTAAAGTTGGCTTGCCTCTTAGCTTGAGATAATGTCCCATGGTTCTAGAATCGTCACCCTAGAGAAATGTCCCATTTACATCTACTGTGTCATACCCTGTTGGAATTTTAAGTTTCAATATTGTCACTTCCCATTCATCAAAATTCCAGAGGATACAGATCCAGTCTCCCAAATCTCTCTCTTCTTAAAACAGTCGTAGAGGTCTATATCACAGAAAAAGGCACTTTGGTTCATCAAGTCTTAACTGGTCAAGAACAGCCAACTAACTATTCTAATCCCATTTCCCCGAACTTGGCATTACAAATAGGTACATCTAAATACTTCTTAAATGTTATGAGGGTGTCTACCTACACAAAAATGGGTGATAGGTCAGAAGACTGGACATAAAATAAAGAACAGCAAATCACTGCTAAAATCTAATAAGAGAAAAGTTAAGAGTATGAGAGAAAGCTAGCTAGAAATATAAAAAGGATCATAAGGGAATCTACAGATACTTTACAAAGAAAAGAGTTAACATTGCAGTTGTCAAAAAGTTGCTGAACTTTAAATGTTAACTCTGACCCCACAGATAGTGCCAGACCTGTTGAGTTTTGCCAGCAATCTGTTTTTTGTGACATGACAATTGGTCCTATAGGAAGTAAGTCTTGGACATTAATAATGGAAAATAAGGAAATGGCAGATGAACAGATGTTTTGTGTCATTACAGAGCGTACAAGTAACATCCCAGGAATAGTTGTAAACCAGAAATTGAAAGGGAGGGAAGAAATCAGAAACTGTCAATCATCAGGGAAGCAATACTAAGCCAATTGTTGGTGCCCAGGTCCTGATGGATGTCATCCAAGAGTCTTTAAAAAAAAAACCTAGGGAGATGGTGCATTAGTTCTAATTTTCCAAAATTTCCTAGGTGCATGGAAGGTTCCATTAGACCAAAATCAGCGAATATATCTCCTTTATTCAAAAATGGAGACAAAGCAGGAAACTGCAGGCCTGCCATAGGAAATATATTTCAATCTATTATTAAAAAGTGTTAATAGCTGGACATTAAATAAGTTCACAGTAATTGGGTAAAATCAACATGGTTTTGTGAAAGGACAATCACACTTATTCAATTCATTCAAGTTCTTTGTGGAAGTAATGTGCTGTGGATAAAGAAAAACCAATGGATGCACTGTACTTAGATTTCCAGAAGGGAGTTGATTAAGTACTACACCAAAAATTATTGTAGAAAATAAAAGCTCATCGTGTAGGAGTGGCATAGAGATGTACAGCATGGAAACAGGCCCTTCAGTCCGACTTGTCCATGCCTCTAGATATCCCAACTTAATCTAGTCCCATTTGCCAGCACTTGGCAAATCCCTCTAAACCCTTCCATTTCATATATCCTTCCAGATGCCTTTTAAATGTTACAATTGTACCAGTCTCATTCCATACATGCACCACTTCAGTGTGAAAAAGTTGCCCTGTAGGTCCCTTTTATATCTTTCCCCTCTCACCCTAAAGGGAAACAGACCCTTCAGTCCAACTCGTCTATGCCAACCACATAGCCCAACCTAATCTCATCCCATTTGCCAGCACTTGGCCCATATCTCTCTAAACCCTTCCTATTCATATACCCATGCTAATGCCCTCCAGTTCTGAACCACCCACCCAGCGAAAAGACTTTGTCTATTTATCCTATCCATGCCCCTCATGATTTTATAAACCTCTATGAGGTCACCCCTCAGCCTTTGACGCTCCAGGGAAAACAGTCCCAGCCTCTTCAGCCTCTCCCCATAGCTCAAATCCTCCAACCCTAGCAACATCCTTGTATATCTTTTCTGAACCCTTCAAGTTTCACAACATCCTTCTGATAGGAAGGAAACCAGAATTGCAAGCAATATTCCAAAAGTAGCCTAACCAATGTCCTGTACAGCTGCAACATGACCTCTCAACTCCTATACTCAGTGCTCTGACCAATAAAGGAAAGCATACCAAACACCTGCTTCACTATCCTATCTAAATGCAACTCTACTTTCAAGGAGGTATGAACCTGCATTCCAAAGTCTCTTTGCTGAGCAACACTTCCTAGGACCTTACCATTAAATGTATAAGTCCCGCTAAGGTTTGCTTTCCCAAAATGCAGCACCTCTCATTTATCTAAACTCCATCTGCCACTCCTCGGCCCCTTTGTCCATCAGATCAAGATCCCGTTGTAATCTGAGGTAACCTTCTTCGCTGTCTACTACACCTCCAATTTTGGTGTCATCTACAAACTTATTATCTGTACCTCCTATGATCATATCCAAATCCTTGTGGCACTCTACTGGTCACAGGCTTCCAGTCTGAAAGACAACCCTCCAACACCACCCTCTGCCTTCTACCTTCGAGCCAATATTGTATTCCATGAGATCTAACCTTGCTAACCAGTCTCCCATGGGGAACCTTGTTGAACACCTTACTGAAGTCCATATAGATCGTATGCATAGAGTCATAGAGGTGTACGGCATGGAAACAGACCCTTCGGTCCAACCCATCCATATGACCTCCCAACTCCTGTACTCAATACTCTGACCAATAAAGCATACCAAACGCCTTCTTCACTGTCCTATCTACCTGTGACTCCACTTTCAAGAAGCTATGAATCTGCACTCAAGTCTCTTTATTCAGCAACACTCCCCAGAACCTTACCATTAAGTGTATAAGTCCCACTGAGATTTGCTTTCTCAAAGTGCAGCATCTTGCATTTATCTGAATTAAACTCAATCTGCCACTTCTCAGCCCATTGGCCCATCTGATCAAGATCCTGTTGTAATATGAAGTAATCTTCTTCGCTGTCCACGACTCCTCCAATTTTGGTGTCATCTGCAAACTTACTAACTATACCTGTTATGCTCACATCCAAATCATTTATATAAATGACGAAAAGTAGTGGACCCAGCACCGATCCTTGTGGCACTCCACTGGTCACAGGCCTCCAGTTTGAAAAACAATCCTCCACCACCACCCTCTGTCTTCTACATTTGAGCCAGTTCTGTATCCAAATGGCTAGTTCTCCCTGTATTCCGTGAAATCTAACCTTGCTAACCAGTCTCCCATGGGGAACCTTGTCGAACGCCTTACTGACGAAAGCTGAAATGAAGTCACAAGCAGAGTTCTGGCAGAATCCAAACTGTGCAGACAATTTCTTTGAAGTGCTGATTGATAACACTGTCGATTGGCAAGATGAGAAGATTGGCTAACAGGAAACAGCAAATCAGCAGAAATGAGTCATTTTCTGTTTGGCAGGGTATAATGAGTGGTGTACTACAGGGATCCGTGCTGGAACCTCAATTTTTACAATTTATATAAATGATTTGCTTGAAGGGACCAAAGCTAAATTTGCTGATCACACCAATTTGGATAGGAATCTAAATTGTAAGGAGGACAAAGGAGGCTACATAGGAATATTGAGAGGTTTACTGAGTCGTCAAAGATCTGGCAAATAGACTATAATGTGAAAAACACTGAAATTGTCCATTTGGGCAGGAAAGTTTTTAAAAAGCATAGTATATAAATGGTAAGCAATTGCATAGCTTTAAAATGGTAATTGGTAATGAGTTGAAGGGATATTGGGAAACGGCAGAAAAATGGGTCTGAGGAGCATATCAGCCATGATCGAATGGCTGAGCAGACTCGATAGGCCAAATGGCCTAATTCAGCCCCTATATCTTATGAACGAATGGAAAGGAATCTGGCTGAACCAGTGGATGAAACATAAAAGGTTAGTAGGAGAAAGTGAGGACTGCTGAACTCATCTCTTCCTACCTCAACACTGTCCTGTCCCCCTTCATCCAGGAACTCCCTACCTACATTTGTGACATCATCCATGTCCTTCAGCTCCTCCAAGATTTTCATTTCCCTGGCCTCTGATGTCTCATCTTCACCATGGACATCCAGTCCTCGTACACATCAATCTGCCATGACAAAGGTCTCCGAGCCCTCAGTTTCTTCCTCTCACGCCGTCCCAACCCATACCCTTCCACCAGCACCCTCATCTGCCTGGCTGAACTGGTCCTCACCCTCAACAACTTCTCCTTCCAATCCTCCCACTTCTTTCAAACCAAAGGGGTAGCCATGGGCACCCGCATGGGACCCAGTCATGCCTGCCTGTTTGTCAGATATGTGGAACAGTCCATCTTCTGCAGTTACACCAGCACCACCCCTCCCACCTGTTCCTCCACTACATCGATGACTGTATCACCACTGCCTCATGTGCCGAGGAGGTTGAACAGTTCATCAACTTTACCAACACCTTCTACCCGACCTCAAATTCACCTGGACCATCTCAGCAACTCCCTCCCCTTCCTGAACCTCTCCATCACCGTCTCTGATGACTAACCACAGACGTATACTACAAGCCCACCGACTCCCACCCTACCTCCTGTAAAAATGCCATCCCTTGTTCCCAATTCCTCCGCCTCCACCTCATCTGTTCCCAGGATGACCAATTCCACCTCAGAAAGTCCCAGATGGCCTCCTTCTTCCATGATTGCAATTTCCCTTCCCACGTGGTTGACAATGCCCTCCAACGCCCTTCCTCCATTTCACACACTGCTGCCCTTGAACCCCATCCCTCCGAACGCAAGGACAAAATCCCTCTGGTCCTCACCTTCCATCCCATCAATCTCCACATACAATGTATCATCCTCCGCCACATCTGTCATCTCCAAACAGACCCCACCACCAGAGATATATTTCCCTCCCCACCCCTATCAGCGTTCCAAAAAGACCATTCCCTCGTCAGGTCCACAACCCCCACCAGCCCACACCACACCCCCTGGCACCTTTCCCTGCCAGCACAGGAAGTGCAAAACATGCACCCACACCATCCCCTCACCTCTGTCCAATGCCCCAAGGGATCCTTCCACAAACGTCAGAAATTCACCTGCACCTGTCCCAATGTCATCTATGCATCCGTTGCACCCAGTGTGGTCTCCTCTACATCTGGGAGACAGGACGCCTTCTTGCAGATCGTTTTAGAGAACATCTCTGGGATCATCTATGCATCCGTTGCACCCAGTGTGGTCTTGCAGATCGTTTCAGAGAACATCTCTGGGAGACCTGCACCCACCAGCCCTATCGCCCCCCCTAGCTGAACACTTCAACTCCCCCTCCCACTCCATCAAGGACATGCAGGTCCTGGGCCTCCTCCACCGTCAAACCATTACCACCCAACATCTGGAGGAGGAACTTCTCATATTCCACCTTAGGACCCTCCAAACACATGGGATAAATGTGGATTTCAACAGCTTCCTAATTCCCCCCCTCCCCCACATTTTCCTAGTCTAAGCCTCCAACTCTGCACCGTCCTCCAGACGCTTCAATCACTGCTCCGTCTAACCTATCACCTTCTCCCTCACCTTCATTCACCTATTGCTTTTCCACCTAACTCCCCCCAACCACCTCCCCCCCTCCCATTTATCTCTCAGCCCTGACCCACAAGTCTCATTCCTGATGAAGGGCTTATGCCCAAAACATCGATTGTCCTACTCCTTGAATGCTGCCTGACTGGCTGTGCTTTTCCAGCATCACACTCTCGATAAAAGGTTAGTATGCTGGTACAGCAAATAATTAGGAAAGCTAATAGAATGTGATCGTTTATTGTGAGAATTTAACACAAAAGTAGGGAGATTGTGCTTCCACTGTATATGCCATTGATGAGATCACATCAGGAGTATCATTTTAGTCTTCTTATTTAAGGAAGGATATAAACATGTTAGAAGGGGTTCTGAGATGGTTTTTTAGATTAGATTAGATTAGATTACTTACAGTGTGGAAACAGGCCCTTCGGCCCAACAAGTCCACACCGCCCCGCCGAAGCGCAACCCACCCATACCCCTACATTTACCCCTTACCTAACACTACGGGCAATTTAACATGGCCAATTCACCTGACCTGCACATTTTTGGACTGTGGGAGGAAACCGGAGCACCCAGAGGAAACCCACGCAGACACGGGGAGAACGTGCAAACTCCACACAGTCAGTCGCCTGAGGCGGGAATTGAACCCGGGTCTCTGGCGCTGTGAGGCAGCAGTGCTAACCACTGTGCCACCGTGCCACTCACAATTTGGTTCTATACCAATACCTGGTGTCTTGTTCTGCTGGAGTTTAGAACAATAAGAGGGGATTCCATTGCAAAATACAAGATCCTGGGGGGATCTGGACAGAGGGATGTGGAGAGGGTGTTTCTTCTTGTGGGAGAATCTACAGCTGTGGGTCTATATTTAAAAATATGGGATCACCCATTAAGACATGAAGGCAAATTTTCTCAGAGCCTTATAGGTCTTTGGGACACTCTCAAAGGCAGTGGAAGCAGAGCATCTAAATATTTCTAACATAGAGGTAGCTAGATTCTTGATGAGAAAGGTCATCAAGGGAATGTGGAATAATCAGATCTGCCATGACTTATGAATCCAAAGAATGCTGGAGAAACTCAACAGTTCTGGCAACATCTGTGGACAGAGAAACACAGCTAACATTTTGAGTATGGTGTGACTACTTCAGACCTGAAAGATGTTGGAGCCTCTGTCGAAAGCATTATAATAAAATTCCCACACATATTCTCCAGTATTCTCGGTGTTTGTTTCAGATTTCTAGCATCTGCAATATTTGGCTTTATATGACTTGAATGTCTCCTCTCATATTGGATCAGGGCCATGGGGCTGAATGGCCTACTCCTTCTAATTTGTATGTAAGATAGAGATGAGAATTTATTTTTCAGAGGACAATCAGTGTGTAGTATTGTCTTCCCCAAAAGGTAGTGGAGGCCGGAGACTGAGTGGATAGATTTTTGATCAACAAAGGAGTGAAGGAGAGTGAATGATAGAGCAGGCTCATGGGACTGAACACCTACTTGTACAACAACCTCTGTTCCAATGAATCTGTGAACAGAATGGATACAGTTATTTAACTGGCATCTACAGAAACACATTCACCCCTTGTAAGGTCACTATTTTTTCCCCAAATATGTAATTTGTTCTAAAAATTTATAAAGGTACATTACAGAGCTGTGCAAAATTGACATTGTAGGTAGTTCTCAGATAATTTGCGTTCCGGGAGCGCGATTTGCTTAGAACGTCGCTGAGGAATTAAGGAACAGTATTTTTGAGAACGCTTATCTATGTTCTCAACACCGTGATTCCAAGGGTGATCATTTCACGCGTTTGTTCTGTGCATGCGCCAGTCTTCGTACCGTTCTGTGCATGCGCCAAAGTCAGGTGCCAACAGAGCAGCTTTCTGCGAGAGGTACTGTACAGAGAGCAGCTTTCTGACAGAGATACATTGAGCAACTTCTTGTGAAAGGTATACTTCTAGATTATCCCTTTTTTTGAAAAGATGGAGGCGAATAGTGACAAACATGTTAGCAAGAAGCGTCCTGATGATAAAATTGTGAGTGGTGAACGCATAAGAAAGGCAATAACACTGGAAGAGAAGATAGATATTATAAAGCATTTTCAGTGTAAGGAGAGAATATGTGATATAGCTCGTTCAACAGGAATGATGAAGTCTACCTACGCACCATGATGATCCTCTGTCCATGCATGAACAATAGTTTTCAAATGTACGGTGTTAAATTTATCTTAGCTTAATTGATAAATATGACTTATACCTTCATTCAGGCTGTGCTATACTTTGTGTTAGACTTTTGTGTGATTTTTGAGTGATCATGAATGGTGTTTTTTGCTGGTCTGCCCCTAACCATTTTTCCCATAGGCCTCATTATTTATATTAAGCATTTTCTATTACATGAGGTTTTGCTGGAAAGCAGCTGTGGCATTATAGAAGAACTACCTGTTTATAAAGTACGAAACAATTCCGTCTCTTCCAATATCGTGCGTTACTTACTAAATTCACAGTTGCAGCTAATACTTACAATATTCTTTCACTGTCAGGCATTCAGCCCAAAGGCAAAACATTTTTCAAATTGAAAATCATAAAAAGTGCAATAGAAATAAGCTTTTCTGCCTGCAACATGTTCTGCTTTGAGGTGCCTCAATGCAATTTCAATACAGTCTCAATAATCAGTGTACATTCCCTGCCAGGTGTACAGTCTGAGGGGCCCTACACAGTTTTAATGGCTAAAAGCTTTTATACAGTCAGTGACAAGTTCCCTCTGTAGTGCTGGCCCAAGATTTAATGCATCACTCAGCGTGGACTCACTGTAGTCCTGGATCCTGCAATGTGTCGCTTTCAGTTGAGAGTGATCAGCAAGTTTTGGGCAGATCAAAGAGTGCCTTTCACCACGTTGACTGTCCTCCAGGCACAGTTAATATTTGTTTTAACATGCACACTGGTGAACAGCTGGTAGAAGAGAGTCATGCTTCACAGAGCTGCTAAGGGTGAACCTTGACAAAAACGATTGCATCTTTCTCCACACCGTTGCAAAGGTACATGCCTCAAGGAGTTGGGTGACAATCTGTTGTGGGCGATTTGCAGAGGATGTGAGACTCTGTATGTGTAGGAAGGATCCAATGGAAATTTCTCACTATCAACCCAGTTATATTTGGTCATTATCACATTGCTACTCATGGGAGCTGGCTGTGTGCAAATTCGCTGCTGCATTTCCTACACTACAACAATGAGTGCACTTCAAACAGTACATAATTGACTGTAAGATGCTTTGAGGTGACCTGAGGTTGAGACAGGTGCTATGTAAATACTGTACAAGTCTTTACCCACATAAACAGTGGCTCAGTGGCTAGCACTGCTGCCTCACAGCGCCAGGGACCTGGGTTCGATTCCTGCCTCAGGCGATTGTCTATGTGGATCTGGGCCAAAAGTGTGGTAACAATCAGTTGCCAATAGGTGATGCTAATGTCACCAGAGAGGATGGATTTTTCTGGGTCTTCGCACAAGCAGGTTAGAATGAATTAAAAGCAAAACACTGTGGTTGCTGAAAATCTGAAAAAAACACATAGAATGCTGGAGAAACTCAGCAGGTTTTATGGCATCCTTGGTGAGAGAGAGAGAGATACAGAATTAACGTTTCATGTCCAGTTTGGCTCCTCTTCAGGACCCTAGAGAGGATGGACAAGCTTTGGGGAAACAGGTGGTGAATTATTTCCTGCAGTATTCCCAATCTCTGACCTGTTGTTATAGCCACAGTATTTATATATTATTCCATAAGAAACCCCTCATCCATCAAAACTCCATCATGTACAGACCCAGAGTCCTCAAACACTCTTTATCTTCCTCCCCAAAAAATTGATTTTAAATTCAATCAGATGTTCAAGTAGGATTTGAACCGGTGTCTCCTCAAAAGACCTCAGGTTTACTAATCTCAATACACTACCATATCCCCACATTTAGAGGTTTTCTTTAAACGAGTTGTTTAACTTCATGAAGGGTTTTGCTAGAATAAGTAAGGAGAAACTATTTCAAATGAGTAAATGATTGGTAACCAGAGGGAAATAGACTTAAGGTGATTGACAAAAGTAGCAGAGGACGATGAGGATATGAAAATACTCTGATATTTGACACACTGAGTTAGGATCAGGGGCATATTGTCTGAAAAGTCAATGGAAGATGATTCAATAGTGATCTTCAAATAAATTTTTAGATAAATACTTAGGGAAGAGCAATTGAATGGGATTCATTGACTAGTTTTATCAAAGCCCTGGAACATCACTGTATAGATTCCTTCTACACTATTATTCATAATTACAATAGTGATCATTCTCAGTAATTCATTGAATGTAACCCCTTCAAGATGTCTTAACATATAACTACAAGTATTGCTTCTCATGTTCAAGAATGCTATATGTATAATTATTCAAATTATTTTACTGGGATAAAATGTGCAGGTAATACGTCTGTATGTATAGTGTAAATTGTGTGTCTGAAAGAGGTTGGAATGTGGTTAATGTCACCATCTTTTGACTAATGCAGCAAGTGCCAAACACTGAAGCAATGACTGGCCCAAAATAATCAAAGAATCATACAGTACAGAAGAAGCCCTTCAGCCTGTCAAGTCTGTGCAACAAATATACATTACCATGTACAGTTGTCCCACCCACACTAGCCCCATAACCTTCAATGTTACCACGGTTCAAGTACTTTTTGAAGGTTGTGAGGTTTCTCATCTCAGCTATCTTCCCTAGCAGTGCATTTCAGATCCCCACAAGCTTCTGGCTAAAAAAATCCTCAAATCCCCTCTCAGCTTTCTACCTTTCACTTTAAAATTATACCCCTTGGCTATTGACTCTTCAATCAAGGGGAACAGCTGCTTTCTATTCACCTTGTCTATATCCCTCATAACCTTAGACCTCCACCAGATCAACCTTCTCTGTTCAAAAGAAAATAATCCAAGTTTATCTAGCTTCTCTTCATATCTGAAATACTCCACCCCGCCAATAACACCTTGGTGGATTTTCTCTGCACTCCCTCCTCCAGTGCAATCAGATCCCTTTTCTACAGTATGGTGACCAGAACTACACACAGTACTCCAGCTGTGCGAAAGTGAGGACTGCAGATGCTAGAGTCGAGAGTGTGATGCTGGAAAAGCACAGCAGCTCAGGCAGCATCCATGGAGCAGGAAAATCGACGTTTCAGGCAAAAGCCCTTCATCAGCTGGGGCCAAACCAAAGTTCTGTACAGCTCGAACATGACCTCCTTGCTCTTATAATCTATGCCATGACTGATAAAGGCAAGTGTCCATATGCCTTTTTAACTACCCTATTAACCTGTCCTGTCACCTTCAGGGATCTGTGCACAAGCACCCCAAGATCCCTCTTCCTCTGAACATCCTAGTGTCTTGCCATTCATTGAGTACGTTCATTGTTACAGGGAAGACTTAAACTTTTATCTGAAGGATTTTCCATCTCTCCTAATTGGGATGTGCACTGTCAGTTGGAATGTATTCAGTTCCATTTGCAACTTCTCAAATATTGAAGCAGTCCACACTTACATACAGCAAGACACCTGGACAATATGCAGGTTTAGATTGATAAGTGGCAAGTAACATTCACAGTACACGTGTCAGGCAATGACCATCTTTCATAAGAAAAAAATGAACTACTTATTCTTGATACTTAATAGTGTTACCATCACTGAATACCCCACTATCAGTATCCTGGGAGTTTCCAATAACATGAAATTGAACTGGACTAGCCATATAAATACTGTGGATACAACAGCAGTTCAGAGGCTTGGAATATCCAATGTGTAACTCATCTCCTGATTCCCCAAAGCCAGTCCACCATCTATAAAGCACAAGTCAGCAGTGTGATGGAATACTCCCCACTCTTCTTGTTGATTATAGCTCCAATAACACTCAAGAAGGTAGGCATGAACCAGGACAAAGCAGCTTGCTTGAGCAGTAGCCAATTCAGCACCTTAAAACACATCAAAATAACAGCAATGTGTACTATCTACAAGCAATTCAACAGCAGAGTCCAAACCTGTGACATTTACCATCTATAAGGACAAAAGGAGCTGATGCATGGGAACACCATCCCTTGCATGTTTACCTCCAAGACACTCACCATCCCAATTCCAAACTAAATCGCTGTTTCTTCAGTGTTGTTGGATCAATATTGTGAAAATCTCTCCCTAATAGCATCATGGCACCAATGGCATACATCATGTTGACTGCAGTGGCTAAGAAGGTAGCTCAACGCAGCTCACCTTGCCAATGACGACCACATCCTGTGAATGAATAAATACATTTGAAAAAGAAAATAAATTGTTGAATGGCCTCAGGGAAGAAAGGCCCACAATATCCCTCAGCAAGTTAAATTCAAACCACATGTGGTAACGAACAAGAACAACATTCTTACAAACTGTATATAATTTGTGGCCTGTGGCTGTGTGCAGTAAACCCTGAAGCCTGAACAGCAGGACATCAGTAATGGCTTTCATTAACAGGGGGATTGAGTTTAAGAGTTGTGAGGTCTTGTTGCAGCTCTATAAAACTTTGGTTAGACCGTACTTGGAATGCTGCGTCCAGTTCTGGTCGCCCTATTATAGGAAAGAATATAGGACATGCATATGGTCACAGAAATTTGAGGGTGCATACATGAGGATCAGTGGTCGGCACAACATTGTGGGCTGAAGGGCCTGTTCTGTGCTGTACTGTTATATGTTCTATCTTTACAGTTATGGATGCAATAACCTGATTTCTGGAAGCTAATTCTTTAAGGACAATTATAGCTCAGGTAGAGAAAATATTAACTCGGTTCTTTTTACTCATTATGGCTTACCAACTGAAATACAATCTGATCAAAGTTCTAACTTCGTGTCAAAGGTTTTCCAGGAGGCCTTCAGCATTTTGGGTTTAAAACAATTTAAATCAACTGTATACAATCTGCAAACACAGCGAGTTTGGAGAAATACCACCCAACTCTCAAAACCATGATTAAGGCATACTGTCTCAAATACCCACAACATTGGGGCAAAGGATTAGATGTATTACTGTTTGCCACCAAAGTTTCCCAAATGAATCTGCTGGACTTATTCCATTTGAATTAATCTATAGCCGTGGCCATGAGGTAAGAGGATAAGATATTATAACAGAAAAGAGATCTATTAAAATTAAATAGGGAAAAGCTCTTGAGATAAAAAGATGAATTCTCAATGTCCATATTTCTAGAAAATCTCACAAAAGCATGTAAAGCAGCACAAAAGTATTTAACTGTTTCACAGGCAAAATTGAAAGATTGGACAGACAAAGATTCTACAGATAAATGTTTCAAGTGGGAGATTTAATGTTACTTTCCAAGATGAAGTTATGTGTTCCACACAAAGGGGTTTGGAGGGTCACCGATTGATAATACTCCAGATCATAAGAAAAAGAAACATATTGGCTGGTATGGTGGCACAGCAGTTAGCACTGATGCCTCATAGCACTAGAGACCAGATTCAAGTCCAGCCTTAGCTGACTGTGTGGAATTTTCACATTCTCCCTATGTCTGCTGGGTGCTCCAGTTTCCTCTCACAGTCAAAGATATGCAGGTTAGATGTCCAGAGATGTGCAGTCTAGGTGGATTAGTCATGGTAAATTACAAAGGTGGGGAGTGGTTGTGTTGGGTCAGAGTGGGATGCTCTTTGGAAGATTTTTACAGATGCGATAGGCCAAATGGCCTCTTTCTGCATTGTAAGATTCAATATTCATGTCACACAAACATGTTAAAACAGTATCATGACAGCAAAGAGGAATGGAAGATGACAGAGATAATATAAGAAGAGGTAGATCATTTTTAAAGTCAACCTCCTACAGTACGATATGGTAGGCCAGTTTGGCAGATTTCATTCCCACAAGAGCATTAAGGAACAAGATAGGTTTTTACAACGGTCAATGGTTCATGGTAATATCACTGAGAATAGCTTTTAACTTGTGTTTTACTCATTAGATTTCACTAGCTGGTAAGATTTGAACTGTGTCCCTCGAGCTTTAGCTCAGGATTACTCTTGTAGGGGCATTACCACAATGACACATTTCCACTGTACCAAGAGGGTAGCTCTACTGTGAACTAAACATTCATTTTATTTACCTTTTATGCAAGTTGTTCAACCCCAATAATTCCCAGGTGGGCCACAGTTGCTGTATCATAGCTGAGAGTTTAGTTGTGATAAATAGGCTACGTGATGCTAGGTGTCTCTGTGATCTGAGATGTTTAAGGGAGCCTCCACTGGAGGCTCTTGCGGTGCAGGTAGTGTCCCTACCTCTGAGCGAGATAGCTGGATTCAAGTTCCACCTTTCCTGGATGTCAATTAGGTAAAATATTTGTGCGCTCCTCTGCAGTTTATTGTAAACGTCACAAGGTGGCAGTGAGTCTGTTTTATTTCAAGTTGCTCATCTTTGTATTTAACCCATTCATCTTGTCTTTCAGATAATTTTTAACTACAGTATGCAATACATAAATTTTATTCAGTCATTCCACAAAGAGTTCAAGCTTCCTTTGTTGTAGAATTGATCTTTCTTTTCAATCACATATGTGAATGAAAAGAAGGCTGTCAATTTCCACTTAACACACAAGTCAAATTGTTGTCATTCTGAAGCTTCTCCATTTCTATCACAAATTGTTATGTTCCTCTTATATGCGGTCTCTCCAATGGCCATGTATCTCGGAGAGCCTTGGTATTTGGATATTGAGAAGTGAATTCGTACAGAGGGACCTCTGTGTATCAATAGAGTCCTGAAGTAATAGGAGAACTGATTAAATATGGCTAGCAGGATACTGTCCTTATCCACCTCCTTCTGGAAAGTGCCTTTGCAAAGAGGTTCTGGAGCAAAATGCAGTGATTTTTGTCAAGATTTATCCCGAACAGCTCCATGAAACAGGGACTCTCCAGCTGTTCCCAGAAACACGCAGAGAGACAAACATCAACTGGATCTGGAGAACCATCAACTGGGTGAAAGACGCTCTGCCTGAAACTTGCTGGTTTTTCAATGCAAACACAAACAGGTGTCAACAAATGCATGTCGCAGCATTCCCAGGCCCAAGACTATGTGCTGAGAGATGCACTGAAGCTTGGGGCAAGTGCAATGGACAAAAATCATCTTGTAAGACCTTGAACCATGGAGCACCAAGAGACTGGAAACTATAGAGGCTTCAGGCTGTGTCTCTGATGTGTGTGCCATTGGGTAAACCATTTAGGACTGAGGGGAGGAGAAATTTCTTCAGTGGTGAGCTTGTAGAATTCACTACCATAGAAAGCAGTCAAAGCCTAAACACTACATAATTTCAAAATGGAATTGAATAAAGGGATCAAAAGGTATGGGGGGAAGCAGGAGCAGTCTACTGAGTATGGATGATGAGCGATGATAGTATTGAAATGGTGAAGCAGCCTCGAAGGGCTGAATAGTCTGGTCCTGCTTCTATTTTCTATGCATCTATTTATGCCCATGTTGGGTGAACTTTGAAATCAGAAAGAACAGGAGCTCAGCACTTATCCTGAATACCATTGATGACAAAGCAAGGGACCCATTGGGATCTTGATTTGGAATGACTGACATTGATAATGAGTTAATAAAATGGTTGGAAGATCAGATGAGATATGAGTTGAATAACCCAGTCCCCTCAACATGAATTCTGAGTTCATGATGAGAGAACTTTAAGGGTCTTTAAGGGTTGGCATCAAAATTAATTAGGGATCAATAAGTGAAGGAATGCTGGTCCATAATTGACTCCAATTGCAGTTTACAGGTGATATTTGAGGAGATTAACAGGGCGACTTTGGAAAATAGCTCAAAAATACATTCACCAAATCAGCAGATAATCAGAAAAAATGTGGAGTTGGCAGAAAAATGATCTGAAATTGAACAATGTGGAATCAAGTGAGCAGATTAAGTTGTTTACTGATATGGAATTAAATAACAAAGTAGTCAAATAAAGGATTACATTCGTCTAAAGGGCATTTAAAACATGAAGGAGTTTCTGTGCAACCTGAAAATTGAGCTATAGTGATAAGATTCAGAATGCTGGAGACTGAGTTGATTAGCAGTGTAAATGAGACCTTGAACAGTGAAGTAAGGTTGGGTTAGAGGCGAATGAGTTCTATTGCTAGGCACAGGGACTAAAAATTGGTTGAATGCAAGGGTGGTGCTAAGGGTGCTAAGGGAAAGAAAAATGCACAGGAAGAGGGAAGCAATGATCTGATGACACGGGAAATACAAAGAAAAGTGCTGTTCTCTGAGGAAGGGGGAGTTGTTTTTATTTAGTGCCATTCACGGTCTCAAAACATCCTAAAGTGGAGGACATAAGAACACAGGAATAGAAGCAGGAATCAGTCAGTAGTCTGTCAGGGCTTTGGTATGTCCATTTAGCTGGATGGCTGGCTTCTGATGTGGAGTAACACCAACAATATGGGTTCAGTTTCTCCATCTAGCTGAAGTTATTTGTGAAAGTCCTGCCTTAACTTTATTCTTCACCTGAGGTGTAGTAACTCAAGGTTAATCTCAACAGCAGTTGTTTTCCAGTCGAAAGAGAGAGCAGCCCTCAGGGACTATTGTGACTATGCATTCCAAAGCACTTTGCACCTAATTAAGTGCAGTCACTGTTGTAATGTAATGAGGCAATTAATTTGCATACATTAAAATTCCATAAAGCTTCTCTTCATATAGATAGCCCCTCGCATTCAAGAATGATTTGCTTCCACTCCAGTTCAATGAGTTTGGAGATGTCTTGATGAGTTCAGTGCACAAACTGCAACTGAGCTTTTTCCTTTTTGGAGGGTCACAAACTGAAATATTTCCCATCAGTCAGTAGGGGACATCTAACCTCTTTATGGAGGCTGTTCCGCAGGACATTCTTGAAGCATTCTCCCAGCTTTGCAGGAATCTCCTGCTGCTATTCAGATCCGAGTGGAGCAGTGACTTCAGGAGCGTCTGGTGTCCCATAAATAACAATGAGCTAATGAACCCAGATAATCATCCGTTCTCAGTGATATTGATTGAGTAATACATATCATTTAGTAGGTTGGAGAGAATACCCCACCACTTCTTCAACTAATGGCCAAATAAATCCATCTGAGAGAACAGGCAGTCTTGTACAAGAGATAGCACCTTAAACAGTGCAAGCTCCTACTATATTGCCGCTGAAGTGGCAGCCTGGAATATATTGTCATACCTGAAAAATAAAACTAATTTTTTTTCTATGAAGAAACGACTAATGGTTGGGGAGTGTCAATGGATATTATTTATATGGACCTCGAGAAGACATCTAATAAAGTTCCTCATAAGAGACTGTTGGCTTAAACTGAAGTCAAAGAAATTGAAGGCACATTATTGAGCTGACTAAGAAACAGACTGACAAACAGGATATAAAGGGAGGTACTCAAATTAGCAGGGTACAGTTCATGGTAAAAACAATGACTGCAGATGCTGGAAACCAGATTCTGGATTAGTGGTGCTGGAAGAGCACAGCAGTTCAGGCAGCATCCAAGGAGCTTAGAAATCGATGTTTCGGGCAAAAGCCCTTCATCAGTTCATGGTGTCTTGCAAGGATCTGTGTTGAAGTCTCAATTACTCCTCCTACATGCCCAAGGAGGACAATGGCAACCATAGGCTTCCATTGGATTGGTCATGCTGACGGAAAATATACTACAATGGTTTGCATTGCTTTTTGCAGGATGGGTGATCAGATGCCACCTGCATTTAAAGTATTGTAGGAATTTACAGGCTGATAACTGTACAAGTAAATAGTGACCGTAAGACATAGGAGCAGAAATTAGGCCATTCAGCCCATCATGTCTGCTCTACCATTCAATCATGACTGATAAGTTTCTCAACCCCATTCTCTCGCTTTCTCCCTGTAACCCTTGATCCCCTTGACAATTAAAAACCTATCTACCTCCATGGCAGTGAATTCCATAGATTCACCACTTTCTGGCTGAAGAAGTTTCTCCTTATCTCCATTCTAAAAAATCTTCCCTTTAATCTAAGGCTGTGCCCTCATGTCCAAGTCTCTTCTACCAATGGAAAAATCTTCCCAACATCCTCTCTGTCCAGGCCATTCAGTATTCTGTAAGTGTCCCCTCATCCTCGATACTCCATCAAGTGTAGTCCCAGAGTCCTCAAACATTCTTCATATATTAAGCTTTTCATTCCTGGGAACATTCTTGTGAACCTCCTCTGAACCCACTCCCAGGTCAATATATCCTTCCTGAGATATAGGGCCCAAAACTGCGCACAATACTCTAAATGTGGTCTGACCAGAGTCTTATAGAACCTCAGAAGTACATCCATGCTTTTATATTCAAGTCCTCTAAATATAAATGGCAAATCGCATTTGCCTTCCCAAGTCAACCTGCAAATTTACCTTGAGAGAATCCTGGCCTGGTAGTGTGGCCGAGCGGTCTAAGGTGCTCGATCCAGGTTCCAGTCTCGAAAGGGGCGTGTGTTCGAATCCCACCATTGCCTTTGTGTGCGGCACAGTGGTTAGCACTGCTGCCTCACAGCGCCAGAGACCCGGGTTCAATTCCCGCCTCAGGCGACTGACTGTGTGGAGTTTGCACGTTCTCCCCGTGTCTGCGTGGGTTTCCTCCGGGTGCTCCGGTTTCCTCCCACAGTCCAAAGATGTGCAGGTCAGGTGAATTGGCCATGCTAAATTGCCCGTAGTGTTAGGTAAGGGGTAAATGTAGGGGTATGGGTGGGTTGCGCTTCGGCGGGGCGGTGTGGACTTGTTGGGCCGAAGGGCCTGTTTCCACACTGTCAGTAATCTAATCTAATCTAAAAACTCACGAGTCTCTTTGCACTTCAGATGTGTGAATTTTCTCTCCATTTAGAAAATAGTGAGGTTACGTAATGAGTTAGATCATGTGATGATGGAGAGACTCTGAAAAGAGATGCCTCAGAGTAGATCCAGTGCTAAGCCTAAGAATCGATAGTGTTATGAAACTCCACATTAGTAAAGTCCAGTCCTACCATATCATACCACTGCCCTCTCATTAGAGAGAAAAGAATGGTGGTGTTTTAATCTGAGGGTCAATATGACTCTGGCGAGGGGAGAGGTTGAGAAGGAGAGTCCTTCATGGTAACGTCAGCCAGCGTGGGTATTTAACCCATGCTGTTGGTGTCATTCTGCATCACAAACTAGCCAACTGAGCTACCAGGAGGCTCATGGGATAGGAAGACACTTTTTCATTGACACCAAGATGGACGGCATTGAAAGCAGCATAGAGGAAGAAGCATAAAATTACAAAGAGATATTGCTTGATTAATTGAATGGACAAAACTATGAAGGATGGGTTTCAATTAATTTGGATCATCCACGATCATATTGAATGTGGAGCAGGCTTGTGGGCCAAATAGCCTACTCCAACTCTTATTTTCTAGGTTTCTATGTTGGCAAAAGCATGATGCTGAGCCAATTAGGGAGATATTCGGTAGGATGACCAATAGCTTAGTCAAAGTAGCAGGTTGTAAAAAAGTGTCATAGAAGATACAAGTGAGGTAGAGAGGCAGATGGGCATAGAGAGGGCTCCCAGAGCTTGGAGCCCAAACAATTGAAGGTAAAGCAATTAGGACTGAGATGCACAAAAGTGGCATTATCAGAGCCACACAGATATTGCAGTGTCATATGTATCGCCAAGGCTGTGAATAGCCTGGTTCAGCCTCAAACAGTTAAATGGAGAGGGGTGGGAAGGTCAGTGACAATTGAGTTAATGTATCAAACTAAAGACAATGCCTTCAGTCTTCACAATTCTTCATAGCAGCAAGTTTCTGCTCATCTGATATTGGATGTCAGGCAAGCAATGTGACAAATCAGAGACAGTGGAGGGGTCAAATGAGATGGGGATGAGGTTGTCACTAGTGTCAATGTGAGACCGAATATCGTGTTTGTATTTACAAGGGCGGTTTACAATGGGCAATAAAATGAAGCCTGTACTTGTGACTGAATTGTAGAGACACATAACACAGTGCAACACTGGGCAGTGCATTGATAAACTGAGTCCATGGGTTAGTCACATAACTGTTTCAAACTCTTCATTCAGACCATGCTACAAGCCAGCGTGAGAGGTTATTGCTCTCTGGAGTGTTTATGGGGTGAAGGATTAATTTGTGCACTGATCCAGATGGAACAGATGGCAAGGATTGTCCTAAATTGATCTGTTATTTCAGTATAAATAAAAGTCGCTGAGTAACACAAAACAGTGGCAGATGCAACCTTTCTGAGCTGTGGCTTTGCATCTTCAATTCTAAACACAATGAGATCAGATTTGGCCCATTAGATCACCTCCTTCCAGAATGCCAATGGCACCATCTGCCTGTTATAGCACCCTGCTATTCCTTAATCATACATTTCCTAGAAATGGTCTGACTATTGTCTGTAGACATGTCCTTCCAATATCAAAAGCTAAAATTCATCACAAATAGCGGAACTAAGAAACTTCCTGCTGATCTCAAAGTTGCCATTTTCCTGAGTAACAGTTAACAGTTTTGCTTGAGATTGCAGGTCCTTATCGGGAACTTGGAACGAATACCATAATTTCTGACGCACTCTTAACTGTACAGGAAGTATTTTTTTCAAAACACACATGGCCTTGTACTGTTTCTCTATCTGTATCCACCCTAGCTCTGTAAACTCCTCCAGCTTTACCACCCTTCCAGATCTCAGAACTTCTCCAATTCTGGTCTCTTGTGCAACTTCCAAATTTATTCTGTCCAGCATTACTTTCAACAGCCTTTGTAAACTTTTGAGTTCTTTTCTTAACTGTCTTTGTCTCCTCCTTCAGTGCACTCTTAAAACTTATCTTTTGGTCACCAGTCCTAACATCTTCAATGTGACTCAGTGCCAACTTTCTGCTTGTTTCCTGCAAAGCATTTTTGGACACTTTACTATGCCATAAAGGTGCCTTGTAAGTGCAAGTTGTATTATTTAAATAATGGTTTGCTTTTATATCCCATGTGATATCACAGCAGTGCTGAAGGAGGGATCTATGGAGGACTCAAGCAGTGAGGCAATATGGGCAGAGCTCAGAAATAGGATGGGTGTGATAACAATGTTGGGGCTGTACTACAGGCCTCCCAACAGTGAGCATGAGATAGCGGTACAAATATGTAAACAGATTACAGAAAGATGTAGGAACAACAGGGTGGTAGTGATAGGAGATTTCAATTTTCCCAACATTGACTGGGATTCACTTCCTGTTAGAGGTCTAGATGGAGCAGAATTTGGTAGAAGCATCCAGGTGGGTTTTATAGAACAGTATGTAAATAGTCCAATTCAGGAAGGGGCCATACTGGACCTGGTGTTGGGGAATGAGCCCAGCCAGATGATTGAAGTTTCAGTAGGGGCTTACTTTGGGAATAGTGATCACAATTCCACAAGTTTTCAAATATTCATGGACAAAGAGTGGTCCTAAAGGAAGAGTGCTAAATTGGGGGAAGACCAACTATAGCAAAATTCAGTAGTAGCTGGGAAAATGTGGATTGGAGCAGCTGTTTGAGGGTAAATCCACATTTGATATGTGGGAGGCTTTTAAAGAGAGGTTGATTAGAGTGCAGGACAGACATGTCCCTGTGAAAATGAAGGATAGAAATGACAAGATTAGGGAATCATGGATAACAGTGAAATTGTGAGACTAGCTAAAAGGAAAAAGGAAACATACATAAGGTCTGGGCGACTGAAAACATATGAAGATTTGGAAGAATATTGGGAAAGTAGGACCAATTTGAAACGAAGAATTAAGAGGGCTATGGTTAGGAAAAATCCCAAAGCCTTTTATTTGTATATAAGGAGCAAGAGGGTCACTAGAGAAACGGTTGGCCCGCTCAAGAACAAAGGAGGAAAGTTATGCATGGAGTTAAAGAAAATGGGTGAGATTCTTAATGAGTACTTTGCAATGGTATTCACTGAGGAGAGGGACATGACAGATATTGAGGTTAGGGATAGATGTTTGATTACTCTCGGTCAAGTCAGCATCAGGAGGGAGGAAGTGTTGAGTATTATTAAAGGCATTAAGGTGGACAAGTCCCCAGGTCCAGATGCAATCTATCCCAGGTTACTGAGGGAAGCAAGAGAGGAAATACCTGCGGTCTTAACAGATATCTTTGCAGCATCCTTGAACATTGGTGAGGTCCTGGAGGACTGGAGAATTGCAAATGTTGTCCCTTTGTTTAAGCAAGGATAATCCAGATAATTACAGACTGATGAGACTGTAGTCAGTGTTAAGGAAGCTGCTGGAGAAGGTACTGACGGATAAGATCTATCTACATTTGGAAGGAAATGGGCTTATCAGTGATAGACAACATGGTTTTGTGCAGGGAAGGTCATGTCTAACCAACTTAATAGAATTCTTTGAGGAAGTGACAAAGTTGATTGATGAGGGAAGGGCTGTAGATGTCATATACATGGACTTCAGTAAGGCATTTACTGATAAGGTTCCCCACGGTAGGCTGATGGAGAAAGTGAAGTTGCTCGAAGGTGTACTAGCAGGATGGATAGACAACTGGCTGGGCAGCAGCAGAGAATAGTAGTGGAAGAGAGTTTCTCAAAATGAAGAACTGTGACCAGTGGTGTTCCATTGGGATCTGTGTTGGGACCACTGTTTGTGATATACATAAATGATCTCGAGGAAGGTGTAGGTGGTCTGACTAGGAAGTTTGCAGATGACGCTAAGATTGGTGGAGTAGCAAATAGTGAAAGGGACTGTCAGAAAATACAGCAGAATATAGGTAGATTTTAGAGTTGGGCAGAGAAATGGCAGATGGAGTTCAATCCAGGCAAATGCGAGATGATTTTGGAAGATTCAATTCAAAAGCGAACTATAAGGTAAATGGAAAAGCCCTGAGGAAAATTGATGGACAGAGAGACCTTGGTGTTCAGGTCCATTGTACCCTGAACATGGCAACGCAGGTCGATAGAGTGGTCAAGAAAGCATACAGGATGCTTTCCTTCATCGGATGGGGCATTGCGTACAAGAGTTGGCAGGTTATGTTACAGTTGTATAGGCCTTTGGTTGGGCCACATATGGAATACTGCATACAGTTCTGGTCACCACATTACCACAAGGATGTGGATGCTTTGGAGAGGGTGCAGAGAAAGTTCACCAGGATGTAAGTAGTGCGCTAGCTATGAAGTGAGATTGAGTAGATTAGATTATTTTCATTAGAAAGACAGAGGGAGACCTGATTGAGGTCTACAAAATCATGAGAGATATACACAGGGTGGATAGCAAGGAGCTTTTTTCCCAGATTGGGTCTCCAATTACTAGGGGTCACAAGTTCAAGGTGAGAGGGGAAAAGTTTAAGGGAGATATGCGTGGAACGTTATTTACACAGAGGATGGTGGGTGCCTGGAACGCATTGCCAGCAGAGGTGGTAGAGGCAGGCATGACATTGTCATTTAAGATGCATCTAGACAGAAGTATAAATGGGCAGGGAGCAGAGGAATTTAGATCCTTAGAAAGTAGGCAACAGGTTTAGACAGAGGAACTGGATCAGTGCAGGCTTGGAGGGCTGAAGGGCCTGTTCCTGTGCTGTAATTTTCTTTGATCTTTGTTCTTTGTTTGTTCCCAGTTCTATGATGTGGTAGCCATTTTGGAGCACTAGTTAACAAGAGATTTTCATTTACATATCACCATCCCCAACCATTGGATGTCTCAATGCAAGTCACAGCCAATGATGTTTATTGGAAACACAAAACTATTGCAATGACAAATAAATTGTGGCCCTGCAGAGTGGGTGTGTTCTTCACTCCTTGAATAGTGACATGGAGTGATTAGGGAGAAAATGAGGATTGCGGATGCTGGACATCAGAGTCGAAGAGTGTGGTGCTAGAAAAGCACAGCCGGTCAGGCAGCATCCAATGAATTTGAGGTTGTGGTGGAAGGTGTTGGTAAAGTGGATGAACTGTTCAACTTCCTCGTGGGAGCACAAGGCAGTGCCGATATGCCCTCCTCCGCATCTCCTCCACTTCCCGCTCCTCCGCCCTTGAGCCCCGCCCCTCCAACCGCCACCAGGACAGAACCCCACTGGTCCTCATCTACCACCCCACCAACCTCCATAAACAGCGTATCATCTGCCGCCATTTCCGCCACCTCCAAACGGACCCCACCACCAGGGATATATTTCCCTTCCCTCCCCTATCAGCGTTCCGAAAAGACCACTCCCTCCGTGACTCCCTC
>NC_057737.1:6109550-6114045 GCF_004010195.1 Chiloscyllium plagiosum | reverse complement strand
AACTCCCCTTCCCACTCCACCAAGGACATGCAGGTCCTTGGCCTCCTCCATTGCCAGACCATAGCAACATGGCGGTTGGAGGAAGAGCGCCTCATCTTCTGCCTGGGAACCCTCCAACCACAAGGGATGAACTCAGATTTCTCCAGTTTCCTCATTTCCCCTCCCCCCACCTTGTCTCAGTCAAATCCCTCGAACTCAGCACCGCCTTCCTAACCTGCAATCTTCTTCCTGCCCTCTCCGCCCCCACCCCCTTCTTGACCTCATTCCACCTATCGCATTTCCAACGCCCCTCCCCAAGTCCCTCCTCCCTACCTTTTATCTTAGCCTGCTGGACACACTTTCCTCATTCCTGAAGAAGGGCTTATGCCCGAAACGTCGATTCTCCTGCTCCTTGGATGCTGCTTGACCTGCTGCGCTTTTCCAGCAACACATTTTCAGCTCTGTCACAGAGATAGTATTACACACCTTTGGAGAAGGTGAGACCTGAATCCTAGCCTCCTGGCTCATAGGAAGGGACACTACAACTACACAAAGCCCTCTGGGTCTGCTTTTTTTTATATCCAGAAGTGATATCGCGTACAACTGAACGACTTTTTCACCAACAAATCATTGTGTATTTTTTTATTTTTAACTATCAACTGCCACCAGTAAAATGCAGTTGTAAAGCCCATTTTGGTCATTGGGGTTCTGCTTATATTTTATTTAACCTATTTTTCCTAGTCAACCTGTTCAGAGAAATTATTACACGCCTGTGGGGCAAGTGGAACTTGAATCCGGACCTCCAGATCCAGGGGTTGGGACACTACCACTGCACGCAGAGGGCCCCTGGGTCAACTTTGTAAAAGGTGATGAATAGGAGATAGTGGGGACTGCAATTTGGAGAAGTCAGGGTCGATAAAGTGTGGTGCTGGAAAAAGCACAGCAGGTCAGGCAGTATGAGGAGCAAGAGAGTCGACGTTTCGGGTTCAACCCTTCGTCACAAGCTGGGTAGGCCATTGTCTGTTACCAAGGGAACTCATACTCAACAAACTGAGATTAATTTGTGATTTCCTATGGGCATTTTAGAGGTTATCACCGCATCTGACCTTCAATTTGCCCAAATGGTCAACCTTCAGGAGCTTTGGCAAGGAAGATCAGCCTGGAGTCTGAGCACGTCCTGACCTGACAGCCACCAACACGTAGTTTCCAGCAGGGTTCATCACAGAAAGATTAGAACGAAAAAGAATTTGGGCTGATTTATCCTTTCCTACCCGAGATGCTAGTTGTTCAAGACTGGAATATTTCTGAATTGTCAAACTGTTCTCAATCTATAACAAAAACTGAAGTTGCTGGAGAAGCTTAGCAGGTCTGGCTGCATCTGGGGAGAGAAAGCAGAGTTAAAGTTTCAGATCCAGAATGACTTCTGTTCTGAAGTAGGGTCACTGGATCCGAAACGTTAACTCTGCTTTCTCGCCACAGATGTAATCAACGAGGAGAAAGTGAAGACTGCAGATGCTGGAGATCAGCATTGAAGAGTGTGGCACTGCAAAAGCACAGCCGATCAGGCAGCATCCAAGGAGCAGGAGAATCAATGTTTCAGGCATAAGCCCTTAAACGTCGATTCTCCTGTTCCTTGGATGCTGCCTGACAAACTGTGCTTTTCCACCATCACACTCTTCAACTCTCCACAGATGTAGGCAGACTGCTGAGTTTCTCCAGCAATTTCTGCTTTTGTTTCAAATTTGCAGCATCCACATTTCTTAGTTTTAGTTGTCAATCAATAGACAAAAGGTTGGTACACAATTATTAAAATGCAACCATTCGTCTGCTGAGCCTGATATCTGGAAATCCCTCCCTAAACATTACAACTTCTCTAATCACCTTACAATCCTAAATAAAAACCTATCTCTTTGCTGGGCCTCTTCCCAAATCTCTTTAGGTGGATTGGTGCCAAATAATGTTTGATTACACTCCTGAGAAGTACCTTGAAATATTTTACAGCATTATAAGTGCCACTTCCATACATGTTGTTGTACAAGGCGCTAAGCAAATGCAAGTTGTTATTAAATAATCTGTAGAAATGCAAGTTGTTGTTGCAAAAGATGCTATTTAAGTTCAAGTTCTCAAATGAACTATGTGAATTCACATCAATAGAGTTAAAAATCACACAACACCAGGTTATAATCCAACGGGTTTATTTGGAAGCACTAGCTTTCAGAGCGCTGCTCCTACAATCACCTGAAGGAGCAGCGCTCCGAAAGCTAGTGCTTCCAAATAAACCCGTTGGACTATAACCTGGTGTTGTGTGATTTTTAACTTTGTACACCCCAATCCAACACCGGCACTTCCAAATCATGTAAATAGAGGTTTTTGTTGATAAAAGTGCTCTGTGAATGCAAAGATATTATATAAAGGCAGTGCTGCTTGGTAAGCCTTGACCTTTGCTTCAGGTTTGAGATGAAAACATGGAGACAGAAACAGGTTTGGCAGTACCTATCAAGATTGAAATAGAGTTAAACTTTAGAGTCCAACATGACTGTGCCCAATTTAATTGATCTTCAGAACAGCCATGTCAGATTCAAAAGGTTAACTCTATTTCTCTCTGCACATATGCTGCCAGACCTGCTGAGTTTCTACTGCACCTTCTGCTTTTTCAAAAAAATTCAGATCTCCTGCATCTTGCTTTTTATCCCAGATTTTACACCCTGGTTCTCAAAAATTCTTTTCCTCAGCCAGCTAGAGACTAAACTGGCACATTGAAGATGATGATAAATTGTATTGTGTATGTCTGCTTTTGTCAGATGGAGGCTGCCGAGATATGGGAAATGGTCCACTCTTTTCAGCACTGGAGAAAAGACAGACCCCATCGAGAGACTGTGCCAGGAATGTGGACAGGCAAATCTGGGGAGTCAGCAAGAGCACATAAAACTCCAATCACTCGCCCTTAAAAAGTGTAAAACTACATTGCAAAGTATTTCAACGTTAAAATTACAGAAAATGCAACAACGTTAAACTTTTCTCCCTTTCTCATGTTCCACTCTGAGGTACCTCAGTACAATTGTGTACTTTTGATACTTACAAAATACATTGCATGTCAAGAATACTACCCCAGGGCAAAACATTTAAACTAGAATACTACAGAAAATTCAATAAAATTAAACTTTTCTCTATACAGCATACTCCACTCTGAGGTGCATCAATACAACTTCTATATGCCTGATATTTCTTTATTCACTCATGGGGTGTGGGCATCGCTTACTGGGCAAATATTTATTGGCTATCACTAACTGCCCTTTAGAAGGTGGTGGTGAACTGCCTTCTTAAATTGCTACATTCCCCGAAAGTACATTCGTTGTCAGAGATAGAGCCCAAGGACAAAACATTTCAAATGGATCAAGAGAAAATGCAATAAAAGTCAACATTTTGCCATTCTGAGGTGCCATAATACAACTTTGATGCTCTGGATATTTACACTGTACATTCTTTGTCAGGCATACAGTCTGGTTTTACAATTTACAGTCCCTAAATGTGGTATTGCTGAAAGTCTTAAATTAATATTGAGATGGGGTTGGAGAGAAGGTTGATATAGTTTGAAATTTAGCAAAATGTAAGGGCATTACAGCATTTGTTCTGCGATGGGGTTAGAGGAAATGGGTTATACAGTTTAGAAATGAAAGCATTTTTTTTTACTTTACAAATGTAAGGACACTGCACCATTTACTTTGAGACAGTCTCCAGAGATCAATTATATAAATTGTAAAATGAAAGCAAGTCCATACTTCTTTGCAAATTGTAAGGGGTAGACTGTATTTCTTTTGCAAATTTAAGGGCATTGCAGCATTTATTGAGCTGGGGTTGAAGGAGGGCGATTATATAGTTCGCAAATAAAAGCATATTTGTATTTTTCTTGTAAATTGTGAGGGCCATTACAGTATTTGTTGTAAGATGAGGATTAAAGAAGAGGGATAATATAGTTTGGAAATTAAAACAAATTTGTATTTTTTTACAGAACGTAAGAAACTGCTGCATTTTTTGAGATGGGTATTTTAAGGAATGGGATTATATAGTTTGAAAATGAAAGCAAATTTCTTTGTTTGCAAAATACAGCATTGCAGCACTTTAAGATGGGGGTTGAAGAAAAGGGATTATATAGTTTACAAACGAAAGCAAGTCTGCATTTTGCTCCCAGAAGTGGAATTTCCTGCCATTATCCCTGTATCTTGATCCAGCTCCAAAAACTCTAACCCCCACCTTGGCTGCACGCCTGCTATGCAGTGATTGGCCGATGGGGCCTCCCGCGCCGCAATCTACCTTGAACCTCCCTTGGATCCGCCCCCGGCTGTACTCTGATTGGCCGCGGCTGCTAGGTCGCTTTACTGGAGGCCCGGCCAATAGCAACTGTGTTGCTGGGTGCCGATCTTCATTTGATTAGTCAGGGGCGCTATCAATCACTGGGCAGCAGGGTCGGATGTACCAGAGTCTATAAAAGTGCTGGGCTCCCAGCTGTTGCCATTCT
>NC_057737.1:6094944-6109050 GCF_004010195.1 Chiloscyllium plagiosum | reverse complement strand
CCTCTTAATATATAGAGTCATAGAGATGTACAGCATGGAAACAGACCCTTTTGGTCCAACCCGTCCATGCTGACCAGATATCCCAACACAATCTAGTCCCTCCTGCCAGCACCCGGCCCATTTCCCTCCAAACCCTTTCTATTCGTATACCAAGCCAAATACCTCTTAAATGTTGCAATTGTACCAACCTCCACCACTTTCTCTGGCAGCTCACTCCATCTTGAAGGTCAGATCACCCCTTACCTTTCTACATTTTACAGAAAACAGGCCTCTTCTGTATAATCACCCCTCATAACTTAAATCCTGAAGTCCAGGTATCATTCTTATAAATATATGTTGCATTTCCTCCAAGTTCAATATATTTTTCCCAAGGAGTGGTGTCTAGATCTGCTGACAGTACTCCAAGTATGACCTAACCAGGGTTTTATGCTTCTTACCTATTTTGGGGTGGTAGGCAAATAACACACATTAAATTGCCTTAAGGTTTTTGAAGGCAAGGAAGTGGGAAGAGGAACAGGTGGCAATAGAAGATAATTCCAAGGGAGCATTGAGGAAAGATATCTTTTGAATGTTCAATTGACTTGAACTCACTTCTTATTAATGTGCATGATCTACTTGTGTTGTTCAGGCAGGTCAAAGTCAGTACTCAGCAATAAAACAGAGCCTGGCAGATATCACAGCTTCAACATAACCGTTCCTTCTGTGCAAATTCCACCAGAACAGTTCACAGAACTGAGCACAGCAAGAGAAAAAATGAATCAGATTCCCACATTCTCAAAGCTCCCGCTGGGGAAGATCTGACCTGCTAACCGATGTTACCAAACAGTTGACGGGGCAAGGGACATAGATTGATTGTGGTGGTTGGGGGGAGCTACAACCATTATTTAATTTTTGGTTGATATTTAATATCAGCTCTCTTCACCATTCCTTACGTCCCCCATTGCCTCCATCTCTCCAAATCACAAAAAGAAAGACAGATATTAGTCTCAATTTGACACATTGTAGTGTGTGCCTCATTACTCAATCAGAGTTTTCCAGCTGAGGGAGATGTATAACTCTGGAGTCTGGGTGGTTTGCCAATCTGTCTTCTCAAGGAGACATTTGTTGAACTCCACTCTGCTGTTCAGTTCTCAACTAATTTAATGACCTGTCCATTTGGAAAAAAATTGTAAGGTAGTACAAGGAAGTAACAGGAACAAGAGTATACCATTCAGCCCCTCCAATTTACTCAGTTGTTTGTGGAGATCAAGGCCTCTCTTACTGTATGGTCTCAACTTTATTTTCCTGTCTACTTCCCCCAACACCCCATACCCGCTCAGCACATAACTCTAGACTCCCTTGATGAGTAAGAAAACTAACCTTGTTTCCAATCCAAGAGGCATAATTTTAAAGTGAAAGGCAGGAGGTTTAGATGGGATTGGAAGGAAATTTTTTTCACTTGGAGGGTGCTGAGGGTTTGGAATGCATTACCTGAGAGTAGTTGAGGTGCAAAAACCTCATAACCTTTAAACATTACTTGGATGAACACTTGAAACATCAGAACATTCAAGGCTATGGGCCCAGTGTGGGAAACTGGGACTAGTGTGGATAGTAATGTATTTTTGGCAGTACACACTTGATGGACCAAAGGGCCTCTTCTGTACAGCATGATTCTATGACCTGTATTCAAAGACCCAGCCTTCACTGCTCACCAAGGAAAAAAACTCCACAGATTAACCACCTACTGACTGGAGAAATTCTCAGGAGCTATGGGATACAGGGAAATTTGGCTCTCTGGATTCAGAATTGGTTGGCTGACAGAAGACAGAGAGTGGTTGTGGATGGAAAGTAATCAGCCTGGAGATCAGTAGTGAATGGTGTCCTGCAGGGTTCTGTTCTTGGGCCTCTGCTCTTTGTAGTTTTTATAAATGACTTGGATGAGGAGATTGAGGGATGGGTTAGTAAATTTGCCGATGACACAAATGTTGGAGGTGCCGTTGATAGTATCGAGGGCTGTTACAGGCTGCAGCACGACATTGACAGGATGCAGAGGTGAGCTAAGAAATGGTAGATGGAGTTCAACTTGGATAAATGTGAAGTGATGCACTTTGGAAGGTTGAACTTTATGCTGAAGACAGGATTCTTGGCAGTGTGGAGGAACAACAGGATCTTGGTGTTCAAGTGAGTAAATTCCTCAAAGTTGCCACCCAAGTGGATAGGATTGTTAAGAAAGCAGATGGTTTTTGGGCTTTCATTAACGGGGGATCCACTTTAAGAACAGCGAGGTTTTGCTACAACTCTACAAAACCCTGGTGAGACCACACTTGGAATATTGTCTCCAGTTCTGGTTACCCCATTATAGGAAAGATGTGGAGGCTTTGGAGAGGGTGCAAAGAAAGGTTTACCAGGATGGTGCCTGAACTGGAGGGCTTCTCTTATGAAGAGAGGTTGACTCAGCTCAGACTTTTCTCTCTGGAAAGGAGGAGGAAGACAGGTGACCTGATCGAGGTGTACCAGGTAAGGTGTATGTATAGAGTCGATAGCCAGAGACTTTTCCCCAGGGCAGGAATAACTGTCATAGTTTTGAGGTGTTAGGAGGAAGGTATAGAGATGTCAGAGCTAAGTTCTTTACACAAAGAGTTCTGACCACATAGGATGAGTTGCCAGTGGTGGTGGAAGCAGTCATTAGGGACATTTAAGTGACTGCTGGACATGAACATGGACATAAGTGAATTGAGGGATGCGTAGGTTAGGTTATTTTATTTTAGATTAAGATTAATACTCGGCACAACATTGTGGGTGGAAGGGCCTGTTCTGTGCTGTACCTTTCTATGTTCTACGTCAGTGTTAAGTGGGAGACCCCTTCTTTTAGAACTGCATTCCCTCATTCTAGAATGCCCCAGAAGGAATCTTAGCATCCTATGTTCAGAGCCTTATATAGTTCAATTATCTCAAATGCCAATGGGATCTTAAGACAAGTCAGTGCAGTATTAAAGGGCTGAAAGACCTTTTCTGTGCTGTATGAGTCCAACATACCAAATTCAGGAATTTACCAGAATGATGTCAGGGACAGCAGACATCACTTTGCAGAAGCTGGTTTGCTGAAAAGAGAATTGGTAAAAGGAAGATTTAGCAGATGCACTCCAAATAATTGTGTTTGTGATACCACCTCCTTATTCACTCAGTCATGTTGGGAATTAGAGGATACAGATTTAAGGTAAATAGCAAAAGATGTAGAGTGGGGTTGGTTTTATTACCACATAGTGGTTGCAGAGGCCTGGAGTGCTCTGGTGAAACAAATTCAACAATATTTTCTGAAGGGAAATTAGATTAATGACAGTGAAGGAAAATGCAGGACAATGGAGGAAACAATAAGGGTAGTGTGACCAATTGCATTGCTCCAAAGATCTGTGGGCTGAATGGCTTTCCACTAAGTTTATGGTTCCAAACATGCAGCAGGACAAGTAGGTCACAGCATTGGATCCTTTGCAACAAAGGTTTGCAGATGAGAGACTCAGCCTGGCTCACAACTGGAGTTCCAACTATCTATTCTGCCATGACTGCACAAGCTCAAGGTCATATGGACTGTTCAGAAATGTACTGTTGAATAAAGAACGACAAACTTACTGCCGCCGACATATAATCCTGAATGGACCTTGTCTTAGCAGCTAAATGATAATGCATCTTTGAAAAGTAGGCTTCAAACAAGGACACAACTGAACTGCAAGGTTGATTATGGCGCAGTGGTAGCATCCCCACCTCTGAGCCAGGAAGCCTGGGTTCAAATCCCACCTGCCCCAGAGGAGTGTCACAATGTGTCTGAACAGGTTGATTTAAAAATAACTCCAACAGCTTGGCCTATGGCTGTAGTCTAAAATAGTCTGATCTTAGAAGATAAGCAGACTCAGATCTGGTCATTACTTGGATAGATTGCTTGGGAATACCAGGCACAGTAGGCTTTAGGGCTCTTATGTAGCAATGGTAATGTCTCTAACTTGGCTGCAGGTTTCAAGTCCCATCTCCTCTACAGGTATGTCATAATATCTCTGAACAGATTGATTAGGAAAATACCTGCAGCTAATTACCAGGGTGGTCTTGGGTTCAATCGTCCTTCTTTCCTGGAGTGCAACAAAAGGACAGGTTTATAGATGGAAAACTAAAGGCAAAACTAAAGGTCTCTGACCTCATCACTCACTATGTGAGACTGAAACTGTAGATGAAGCACAAGGACAGACTAAGAATGTTGGAGAAACTCAGCAGATCTGGCAGCATCTGTGGAGAGAGAAACAGAGTTATGTTTTGAGTCCAGTGACTCTTCTTCAGAACTGAGGACACACTTGTCCAAATACTGAATGGCTCACATTAAAGATGGTCATCGAAAACATGTGACAGACAGCAGCTGATGATGGTGACTCAGCATCCATGACAATAGAACCTAACAGATGATAAAAGATGGGAGATTTCAACTGATCTGCCTTTAGCTGAGGCCAACCTTTTACATTGCTTGGTGAGCTGAAAGCAAGAATGGGTATAACTAAATTGCACAGCTCTCCAGCTCCTATGACTGGTTTATGAGGATAGATTGAGGAACACATGCTAAAATCCAGAAGAGAGTGAGAGGTGATCTCAGTGATGCTTACACAATCTTTACAGGGCTTCTAAGGATGCGTCCCCTGACAGGGGCCTGTCTAAATCCCACAAGGCACTAGTCTCAGAATAAGGGAAGTCTGGAGAGAGATGCAGTAGTTTTTGAGGTTCGTCCTGAGCAGTTCTATGACGCAGGACTTTGTGCTCTACAGTTTATTCCCTGGGATGCACACAGAGACAAACATTGACTGCGCCTGGAGGACCATCAACTTGGTGAAAGATGCTCTTTGGTCTGCCCGAAACTTGTTCCTCTTCCAGAGCAAGGGGTGACCTTGACCAGTGGTTGCAAACTGGCACATTCCAAGATCCAGGACTTGAGGGACACACTAAAGCTTGGGGCACCTGCCACCAAGTTGCAGTGGGGAAAGACCACTATCTCAGGTTTTTCTGCAAAAGTTAAATGGGGGTCCATTCTGTTGTCAGACTCTCCTGGTGTCTCAAACTTACATAAATAAATTCTGTAAACTTATGTACGAGAAACACCTTGGGCTTGTTTGTCCTACATATATTAAGACTGTGTACAGAATCGAACTGCTCTAGTGACTCTACGTATGTAAACATATTTTTATGAATAAAGTATATTTTTGAAATTAAAAAAAAACTAAGTCATTTGAGACTGAGATGAGGAGGAATTTCTTCATTCTCTGTCCCAGAGGGTTGTGGAAACTCAATCATTGAGCATGTTCAAGACCGAGGCTGATAGATTTTTAAGAGATCAAATAAAGGGGGGATAGTGTGGGAAAATGGAATGGAGATAGAAGATCAGCTAATAATCTTACTGAGTGGCAGTGCTAGTTTGAAGGGTCGCAATTGTAGACTGAATCACAGAATAGTACATTACAGGTGGAGGTCTTTCATCCTGTGCTGTCTATGCCTGCTCTCTACAAGACAAATTTACCTAGCATCAATTCCCTACCCTACAATTTCTTTCCTCTTTCAGATAATGATCCAATCTTTTCTGAAAGACAAACTGGATCTACCTCTACCACATTCACAGGCAGCGCATTCCAGATCTTAACCCTTGCAGCATTTAAACAAGATATTCCTGAGGTAATGCTGACTCTTTTGCAAATTACCTTAAGTCAGCAATGACAAGGTTAGGTGACTGTGACTATCTGATCCTGAACAATCATTGACCCAATACTACCTTGAGAAATGGTGTTACTTTACAGTATCTGCTAATTCAGATCAGTATGGCACCCCAGATAAATACAGAATACAAAATGTAAAGAACAAGAATCGTTGCGTCTCTCCCCTTGATGAACTGAGATGAAACAAAAATATCCTAAAATGAAAAGAAAATATTTCAGCATAAATTAATACAAAACCGGAAAAAAGGTGCTCAGTCAAAGATATGGGTCAGACATTGTTGAATATATTTATTATAAAAAATTATTTTAAATACGAATATTTACAAGAGTACACAATATAAGACAAATTCTGTATATATTACCAATTTGTTGCTTAAATAGGGGGACAGTACATTATCACTTAAGGAGATGATCTAGCAGAGTGTACATCTTCTAGCCAATCGCAAGAGGCAATGTGACTGTATCAGGGAATTGGCAGTGGTCGCCAATGACTACTTCAGATCAAAGCGGAATCCAATTAGAAGCTAGCTTTGGCCGCGACAAAACAAAGGCTAATTGGCTGCTTGAACCAAAGGGCTTGTTGGATGTACAACAGGCCACTCAACCAAGAGGCTCTGTGACGTTGCTTTGGACGTATTATATTCCATGCGAGGGAAAACACAAACCATGATAACAAGTCAACCACCATGTTCATGATATAGCCACTAACCCGTAATGCAAAGTTCTGTTTTTACTCTCTCCCTGCAAGCATCTAAACCGACTGTGTTGTCAGCCACACCGTGCGTTTGGTCTTTGTGTTCCAGAATCTTATTCACTGCAGGCCCTGGCTCAAGCGGGGACCAAACGTCATTTCTGGACAACAATACTGATGATGCCCTGTGAGCGTTGGGCAATAAAGTTACTGCTGGGATATTTGTGGAATCCACATGAAGTGTTCACAATCTGACTACCAGCAAGAATTGAGGAAGTCCCACAAAATGACCAGGTGGCAGGGGTTGTCCTTTCAAAGTTGATGTGTTTGGATGGAGCTTTTTTTAAAAAAAGCCAAACTCCAAACATTGATTTCGCTTGCTGAAGGCTTCAGATTATGGACATGACTGACACATAAAAGGGAGATCTCTGCACCAAGTAAAAGACAGTCCATTGACAGTTCATGGCTGATAACTACGGCTGGACTTGCTACCTGGCTCATGTGACTGTGCAAGTGGAGAGGTGCTTTGGTCGATATTTGGACATATTTGTTTGACTGGCTGCACTGTTGACTCACAAAAGCCCAGAGGTCTACTTACTGGTACCAAGGATTTTAGCAGCAATACCCAGCCTTGCATTTTGGTTACACTCTGGATGTAGGTTGTACAGAGTTGCTGCAGTCTCTCTGTCACTGCAAAAATGGTAAAGTGAAGAAAGCCAACAAGTGTGACTTGATGACAAATCCGGTATGTGGGCTCTTTGTAACAGCCAGCAGGATGCAAATACACTTACCCCAGGAATAGGGGCTGGGGGGAATGGGGTTTAATTTAAATTCGGAGGCAACCTGCTGAGCTGCCTGAAGATTATTCCCAAATAATTACCCATCTTTACTGAATCAAAATAAAACGTTTCATTACAAGGTTCAGAGCTCCATCCTGCCCCAGCCTGAGGGCAACAGAAACATGTCACGTCTGGTTACTAATATGTCAAGTAGGTAAACAGGAACAGAAGGAGGCCATTCAACCATTGAGCTCATTTCATTGTTCACTTAGGTCACAGCCGATTTGTTAACTATCTCCCTGTCCTGATCCAACATCCCTGAACACTGTCGCCTGAGGGAAGAAACTCTATAAAGGTCAGTCTAAAATTTTCAATCAATCCTCATAGCATTTTGGTGCAGAGTTCCAGAATTCCAAGACTCCTTGAAATCCTTCACATCAGCACTCCTTTCCTGAATGGTCTTGCTCCAAGTTTTTAAGGTGTTGCCCCTTGTTTAAAACTTCCCTCACCAGAGAATATAGTCTATCTATCTATCCTTCAATTAACTTAATATTTAAACTTGATCACATGCATACAAAAGGATAGTCAAGTCTGAGTTAATTGTCCCTTATAATCTAACTCTTTCAGTCCCCAGGTCTTATTAATGAATCTCTGCTGCACCTCCTCCAAAATAAAATGCAGGCAATCGGGACTAGTTCAGTTTATGAAACCTGGTCAGCATGGATGAGTTGGACTGAAGGGTCTGCTTCCATGCTGTATGACTCTAAATACATTCTTTCTGAAGATGCAGTGTCCAGAAATGAGTCCCTTTTTCTAAATGGGGTCTAACCAGAGCTATGTTCAACTTTAGATTGGTAAACAACAGTCTCTGACATTTTCACAGTATTTCCCTCTTACTGATGAAACACCCTCCCATCCTGGTGTCCCTAGAGATTATAACTGTGTCTGAATGAGTAAGAGGGACCAGTGTCATCATTTGTCATTCACATGACCAACCTGGCAACTAGGCAATGTCTGCTTCTCCTTTGCTGACAGCTTTAGAAATGAAATTTGAGCATTTCTACTGGGGAGCTGAACTCTGCAGATTTAGGTAACCCTCACCCGTCCAGTCCCCAATCCCACCATCCATCCGTGTGAGGCTTTGTCCTCATCTTACCTCTCAGACTCAATGATACTGTTCATTCTACCTGGTCTGTAGTAGAAGCTTGAGTGCCCTTTCCTATTGTACCCTGGCAGGTTATCAAAGGGACACCGGTTCTGCCTTTCATCACTCACTGTCTCTTTGCCTGTCTCTTATGTGCAGTCTGTGTGCTGGCAACACTCCCATGAAAGTTAATGCTGAGCTACAATCAGCTGATCCATCACTCCCTCTCAAAACTGACTCATTTCCAGGCATCGTGCATCATCATTGTTTGAAAGGAACCTGTTGAAATGGACTTAGCTGACAAGAGCCTGCAATTCCAGGGATTACTTTGTCTGACCGGTGGCACTGCAGGGGATGGGGCCTCCTGGAAAAACCAATAATTTTCAACCTAGATTGTTGGAAAGACACCCTTTCATATAGGCTCCCTGGAAGCATATTTTATCAGCATTTTAGTTGGATTGGGGCATTCCATTGGAGTGATATTAAAAGGGACAGGTGATTTTTAATTTCCTTTTAAAAATAACATGACCATGAGGCAACTGGGAGCCATCAAGGAAACTGGGATGGAGGGGGGCAGGAGGAGGCCCACCTGCTCCCAGTGCAAGACTGCATCCAAATTGAACACATGACCACCAGTATGGGTTATGCCAGATGCCAGGGTAGGGCTAAATGCCAACTCACAGCAGCAAGCTGGTAAGAGGCCGATTTCCTTCATCTGGGAAGGGAACATGCATCTCCTACAGGCCCTGCCTGCTTGTGGAGGGAAGTGTCTTTAACCTCCCATCAGCCAAAAGACCAACTGGGTTCCAAGTATCTTTTTTTTGGGGACAGTTTCACCTCTTGACCAGCCAAACAGATGAGGCACTGTGACACATCGAAGCAACACCTACCGTCAAGTGTCACGGCCTTCACTTTGAGCTCTCCGCCTGCATTTACTCTAAAACACAAAGAGTTGCCCTCCTTCACCTCCCCATCATCCTGAACAACGCTACTCTCCAACAGAATTCACGTCACTAGAACAGCTTTTCAGGTTAACCTAAGGAAGGGAAATTTCAGAAAAAAAGCAAACAAATATCCCCGAGCTTTGGTGCAGTTGTTCAGCCGCAACGACAACGGTGGAGAGCGGGAGCCAGGAGATGTCTGATTGCAGGAGGTGAAACAAAAAGATAATCGAGGATAAAAGACAATAAAGAGAAATGCAGAGGCAGATGGCTGGGAGGTGGAGCCTCTGGCAGCTCGGCTCCCCCCACAACACGTACAACCAAAGCCTTCAGTTACTCCTCTTTTTCCAGGATCAACAGCCCAGTGATCAGCTCCAGCAGGACTTTGTGTTCACTCCCAGCCATTGTCCTTAATCATATGAGCAAGTTCTATAATGTACTTCCCTTCTTTGTACTTTTGACTGCTCTCAAAGGCGTGTTCCTGTGGACAAACAGCAGCACTGAGCTCAACAGCAACAACAACAACTGCAACTTGCATTCATGTGGCACCTTTATTGTGGCACTTATGTCCAAAGGTGCTTTATTGGAGGTGCTATCAAACAAAAGTTGACATTGAGGCACATGAGATATTCCTGGGACCAAAGGTTATTGTGAGAGGAAAAGTTGGATAGGACCTATGTCTACTGGAGTTCTGACAAATGAAATGTGATCTTACTGAAACATATTCGACCAACGGAAATAGATATGGTTGATATTCAGAGGATATTTCCTTGTGAGTCATCTTTCAGTAAGAAACAAGGATGTCTTTTTCCTGTAATTATACAGGGCATTAGTGAGGCCTCACCTGGAATATTGGATTTGGTCTCTTTATCTGAGGAGGGATACTCTTGCGAAGGTTTACCAGACTGATTCCTGGGTTGGCAGGACTAGCATATGAACAGCGATTGAATAGGTTAGGATTATGTTCACTGGAGTTTAGAAGAATGAGGTGAGATCTCACAGAAACCCATACAATTCTAGACAGGTTAGTTATTTCCGATCGATGTGGAGTCCAGAACCAGGAGTCGTAGTTTAAGGATAAGATGTAAACCTTTTAGGACTGAGATGAGGAGAAATGTCCTCATCCAGAGAGTGGTGAGCCTGGTGAATTCACTACCACAGAAAGTAGTTGAGGACAGAACATCATGTGGTTTCAAGAAGGAGGCAGATCTAGTTCTTGTGGCTAAAGGAATCAAGGGAGATGGGGAAAGGTTGGAATTAGGGTGTTGAGCTCAATAATCGGCCAGATCACTTAGTCTCAGCTTCTATGTTGTGGGGGAGATTAGAACTAGGTAACACAGTTTAAGAATATAAGATGTCCCTTTTAGAATTAGAAGTGCTTTCTAACAGAGGAGCAACAAAGCATGGAATTCCCTTATCCAGGATGTAGCTGAAACTGGGTCTTTAAAAGCATTTAAGGCTGGATTATTTAGATTTTTCAAAGACAAGGGAATCAAGAATTATGGGAGGTGGCACAGACCGGAGAATGGAGTTGAGATCATCAACCAGAGCAGCCATGATCTTATGGAATAGTGGAGTGCAGTTTGATGGGATGAATGGCCTCCTCCTGTTCATGTGTTCCTATATTGCGATTGGTGGTGAAAACGTCAGTCGAAGAGATAGGTTTTAGGGAGCATTGTAAAGGGGAGTTAAGAGAAGTGAAGAAATGTGAAGAAGGAATTCTAAAACTGAAGCAGCCAATGGCGGAGAAATTAAAATCAAAAATGCACAACTGGAACTGGAAGAACGCAGATGTTAGAGTGTTGGGGCTGGATGTCTTTACAGAGATGAGGTGGGGTATGAATCAGGGTGATCATTGAGGGATTCAAAAAGAGCAATAGGAGCTTTTCATATTGAGGTGCTGCTGGACTAAGGGTCAATACAGTGAAGAGTACAAGAGCATTAGGAGAATGGGACTTGGTGCTTGATTAGCATACAGGAAAAGGGGGTTTAGCTTGAGTTCCGGCTTATAGTTAGGGAGGAGGGATCTAACAAAATGCAAGGTTGATGATTTTATCACTAATGGGCTGAAGAAGGGACAGAATTGGGCAAAGATTACAGAGGTGGCAACAGGCAGTGTATACAGGACAGATTACAGAAGGGCACAGGACAGATTATAGAAGGGCACAGGCAGATCAGCATCACCCCATCAACAAGCCCAGAGTCTATTCTTGATGTGTAAGAAACTGCATCTCCTTCTCAGGCTGACAGAATCCAGACTGGATTCCTGGCTTGTTCTGAGTTAGCTTGACTGAATGGGACTTAGAGGAGAAAGTGAGGTCTGCAGATGCTGGAGATCAAAGTTGAAACTTTATTGCTGGAACAGCACAGCAGGTCAGGCAGCATCCAGGGAACTGAGGACACATTCCTGAAGAAGGGCCTGTGCCCGAAACGTCGAATCTCCTGTTCCCTGGATGCTGCCTGACCTGCTGTGCTGTTCCAGCAATAAAGTTTCAACAACTGAATGGGACTTAGCACACGTGCATCATAGTACATCCTGATATTCAATTTAACACATCATACCCACTAAAAAGTCCTTAGTCTTGAGTGCGCAGTAGGGATTATTTAATATAAAGAATCCAGAAGGACAGGACAGCAGATACACAGGAACATCACCATGTGCAAATTCCCCTCCAATTCATCATCCTGACTTGGAAATATTTTTGTTCCTTCAGCATCACTTGGTCAAAATCTTGGAATTCCCTCCCTAAGGGAATTGTGGATCTACAAGGACTGCAGTGGTTCATGATGGCAGCTCACCATCACCTTCTAAAGGGCAACTAGGGATGGGCAATAAATGCTGCCCTGCCACCAAGAACTACATCCTACAAACAATCTTAAATTACCTTCCCTCTGGTTGTGAAAGGGAAAGAAATTAATGAAAATAAAAAAAAACCTAACAATCAGGATTTTCAAGTGCTGCAAGGCCAGATCAGAACTGGGCTCAAATGTTAGAGTTTAAGACACCGAGTAAAAATTAATTTCCAGACATCCCACAGATGTGGGGAATATTGTGTGTTTGCTGTTTATCACTTACAAGCATTTGACTGTAAGTGTTCATATTTACATTCAGTTATGATTTGAGGCCTAGAATCACATAACATCTTGTTTTTGGTTAAGTGCAGTTCACTTTAAGTTCAGCAGATGGATCCCATTACTGCAGTGTTCTGGATTGAGGAGATTAGACCTGTATTCTCTAGTCTAGAAAATTATTTTAATTTTGAGGTGGTAGTGAGGATGTTGCAGTCTAAAACCAGAGGACAGAGTCTTGGGATCAGGAGAAGACCATTGAGGACTGAGAGGAAAAGGAATCTCTTCACTTAGAGGGTGGTGAATGTTTGGTATTCTCTACCTCAGAGGACTTTGGAGTCTCAGTCACTGATTAGGTACAAGACAGATATCAATAGGTTTCAATGACAGTTAAGACTTCGTGGGATATGAGATTAATGGAGAAAATGAGCCATGTTCAAACTAAATGGTGGAAGAGGCCTTAGAGGCTGAATGGTCTACTCCTGCTCCTATTTTCTATTTTTCAATGCAAATATAACTGAGTCTGCCTGCTGGAGGATTCCAGTGTCATAACTGAGGACACATACATATATGTAGCTTTATATGTTGGCTGGGGTGGGAGGAGGTGAATTGTCAAATCAGTGGGTAATAATGTTGCATGGAAATAACATCTATATAGTGCTTTTTATGTAGTAAGACATGTTAAGTATTACCAAACAAAATTTAACACATATGCACAGACACGTACAAAAAATATAAACACAACACAGGCAGAAACACAAGGAGATATCCATACATACAAGGAGGTACACAAACACATAGCAACACGCACAACCATCAACTTACGTATTTCCAGCCCAGTGTGGTTTTGCAGTTTTCACAGTAAATGTCGGCCACTGCATGCAGGCCAGTAAGTAAAACCCGCTCCTCAGCTGGTCCACAGCCCACATTAACTCTGCAAAGAGATTTCAGACAACACTAGCACTTAAACATAGAAAATAAAGACAGAATGTACATTTCTGTGGTATCTGTCACAACTTCAGCACATCTCAAAACACTTTACAGTCAAATTTGACTACTTGTGAAGTGTTAACATAAGTGATATAAGTGCAAGTTGTTGACCTGACTGAATATAAAAACAGACTTGAGGGTTTGAATGAGTTAAGATTAGAGTGGTGCTGGAAAAGCACAGCAGGTCAGGCAGCATCCGAGCAGCAGGAAAATCTTTGTTTAGGGCAGGAGCCCTTCATTCCAGATGAAGGGCTCCTGCCCGAAACATCGATTTTCCTGCTCTTCGGATGCTGCCTGACCTGCTGTGCTTTGCCAGCACCACTCTAATCTTGACTCTGACCTCCAGCATCTGCAGCCCTCATTTTCGCCTTGAGGGTTTGAATGGCCTACTCCTGTTCCTATGTTGCATCATGGAAAGATAAGGAAGCTCCAACCTAGTAGAAATATCATAGAGGGGGTGAGAGTCAAAGAAGAGGCAGAACCGAGTCTTTAGTGAATGGGGCAGCATATGGAAAGCTACAGGTAGAGAAGGCTAAAAGTGAAGATATCTCAAACAAGGCTTCTCGGGCAGCTCAGTGTTGTAAGGAAAGAGCCGGAGGCCACAGCTTCAATGATTGGATGTGCTGAACAGTACAAAGGGGGAATCAGAGGGGGAACAAAATACCCTATAGCCTGTAAAGGGACCAGGGAGAGAAGGGGAATACAGAGAGAGATGAAGAAAGAGAGAGAGAGGAGAAAGGAGGGGAAGAGAGACAGGGAAAAGACAGAGGGGGGA
>NC_057737.1:6085050-6091702 GCF_004010195.1 Chiloscyllium plagiosum | reverse complement strand
GGAAAAAGATAGGGAAAAGATGATTAAATATTGTTGCTTTGTATGGACTAAGGAATCCATTCTTCGTCCCGCCGTCTTCTGGCCAAGTACGGGTTAGACGAAGACTGGGTTTGTAAACATTTGAATTTATATGTCAATGAGAAACAGCCTTACAGTTAGGAGGAATCAGATTATGCTTCAAGTCGGAAGGGCTAGGAGCTGGAGGGCTACGGAGCGTACACTTTGTAACTAAATCATGGCCAGACATCCAGAAAAATTTCAGAAGATAGAGGGGTGGAGCAAGGAGCACCTAGAGGTGTTGTTGGAAGCTCAGAGAGTGTCTGTGGGATACGGTGTGTGTGTGAGAGAGAGAGAGAGAGAGAGAGAGAGAGAAAGAAAAGAATGAGAGAAAGAGGGAAAGGCTTGAGAGAGAGAGAAGGGGAGGAGTTTAAACTGACACAGCGGCCAGCAGACTGAAAAAGGTGTATCCAATGGCCCTTTAAACTGCAACTCTAGACTCAAAAACTCTCTGTAAAGGAGAGAGAGAGAGAGAAAGAAAAGAATGAGAGAAAGAGGGAAAGGCTTGAGAGAGAGAGAAGGGGAGGAGTTTAAACTGACACAGCGGCCAGCAGACTGAAAAAGGTGTATCCAATGGCCCTTTAAACTGCAACTCTAGACTCAAAAACTCTCTGTAATCATGTAAAAGGCTGGCCTCTGGAATTAACTGCTACTCCGTGTAGCAAATACATGCAGACGTCACAGTGAAACTAATGGGTAGAGTGGTGGTTAACAGAAGGGGACTAGCTAAAAGCTCCAGTAACAGGGCAGGATGGCAATGGGAACAATAATAACAAGGGGGTAGGGGTATAGGGCCAAGGTGTAGAAAAGAAGAACCTTTTTTCAACCTTCACCTCACACAGTCTGTGAGTTGGTCGGTGAATTGTAAACAGACCCTCTTTCCGAAAGTTATAACAGGTGACAGTGAATGGAAAAAGCTTTTGACAAGTGATATAACAATATTTAAAGAACTGAGTTTATTGACTCGCTCCTGAGAGTAACAGCAACTGGTCTGAGGCAGCTGCCCTTACTGAAGAATAACTGCCCAACAACATGTCCCTATCTCCCACCTTCTGTCTGTGCACACACTCATTGGATAATGTTAACTCAAGAAACTCAACACCATCCAGGGCAAAGCAGCCCATTTCATTGGCACTCTACCCACCACCTTCAACATACACTCCCTCCACCACTGATGCTCAGTGGCAACAGTACCATCCATAAGATGCACTGCTGAAATTTCCCAGGCTCCTTCAACAACACTGCCTCAATCAGCTAAAAGGACAAGGCCAGCAGATAGATGGGAAAACCAGCTGCAAATTGTCCTGCAAGCTGCTTAACATCCTGACTTGTAAATATAATTGCTGTTTCTTCATTGTCACTGGTCAAAATCCTGGAACTCCTCCCATAAAAGCACTGTGAACCTACAGCCCATGGGCTGCAGTTGTTCAAGAGATCAACTTGACATCACCCTTTCCGAAGGCAATTAGCAATGGCTAATAAGCGCTGGACTTACCAGCAACATCCATATGTCCAGTAAATAGAACTCAGTGAATGTCAAATCATAGAATAGAATCCTTATGGTGTGGAAAGCAGGTCATTTGGCCCATCGAGTCAATAACAAACCTCTGAATAGCATCCCACCCACTCCCTATCCTATCCCTGTGACTCTGCATTTCTCATGGCTAATCGACCCAGCCTGCACATCCATGAACACTACAGGGCAATTTAGCATGGCCAATCCACCTAACTTACACATGTTTGGATTGTGGGAGGAAACCGGAGCACCTGGAATCCCACGCAGAAACGGAAGAAAGTGCAAATTCCCCACAGAAAATTGCCAGAAACTGGAATTGAGCACAGATCCCTGGTGGTGTGAGGCAGCAGTGCTAACCACTGAGCCACTGTGCACCGTAGACATCAGGCAGGGATACTGCTGTTCTACTGTCTGACCTTTCATTTAGACAATTACAGTCTTCAGCCTGAAGTAAGTACAAGAATGTGCTGGTAGTAGATAATCCTCACCAGGTTTTTACTAAATTCTCCACTGACCTGATTCGCAACATAGAGTGAGACAGGACAACAGGATAAGGAAATGGGACAGTACAGATCTACATAGCTTACTAAAACTGAAGGAAAGTATTGTGGATGCTGGAGATCTGAAATAAAAATAGTAAGTGCGAGAGAAATTCAGTAAATCTGGGAGCATCAGATTAGACTCAAAACGTTAACTCTGTTTCTCTCTCCTCAAATGCTGTCAGGCTGCTGAGTTCCTCTAGCACTTTCTGGTTTTATTCGGTAAGCGACTATTAATCTATCTTGATCAGTCCGTCGGTGTAACATGGCAAGGGAGGGTGCACGATCAAACTGGTAAAAGAGCCAGTTTCAGTAGTGCTGTATAAAGGGAGGATCTGCATTTTCATAGCATCCTTTCATGATCTTTGCAAACAATAAGTGTAGTCACTGTACACAATGACTCTGCAAACAGCTCATCATCCTCTGCCATTTCCGCCATGTACAATCAGACCCCACCACCAGAGATATATTTCCCTCCCCACCCCTACATGCATTCCGCAGAGACTATTCCCTCTGTGACTCCCTTGTTAGGTCCATGCCATCCACCAACCCACCCTCCACTACCGACACCTTTCCTTGCTGCCGCAATAGATGCAAAACCTACGTCCACACCTCTGCCCAAGGTCCCAAAGGAACCTTCCACAACCGGCGGAGATTTTCCAGCACATGCTGCACATCTATTGTATCTATTGCTATCGATGTGGTCTCTTCTACATTGGGAAGACAGGATGCCAACTTGCGGAATGTTTCAGGGAACATCTCTGGGACACACGTACCAAACAACCCCACTGTCCTGTGGCCAACCACTTCAACTCCCCCTCCCACTCCACCAAGGACATGCCAGTACTGGGCCTCCTCCACCACCAAATCCAAGCCACTGACGCCCGCAGGAAGAATACATCATCTTCCACCTTGGGACCCTCTAACCACATGGCATCAAAATCAACTTCACCATTTACCTCATGTCCCCTCTGCCCTCATCTTATCCAACCCTCTACCTCGGCACCGCCCTCTTGAACTGTCCTACGATCTTCCTTCCCACCTATCTGCTCCACTCTTCCCTCTGACCTATCACCATCACCTCCCACCTGCATCTACCTATTGCCTTCCTAGCTACCTCGCCCTCAACTGCTAGTTATCTCTCAGCCCCGTTCCCTCCCCCACATTCCTGATGAAGGTCTTATGCCCGAAATGTCAATTCGCCTGCTCCTTGGATACTGTCTGACCTGCTGTGCTTTTCCAGCACCACATTTTTTCAACTCTGATCTCCAGCATCTGAAATCCTCACTTTCTGCTGGTATACAATGACCGGTCAAAGAGAAGAAACAGGAGGAAAGGACTGTGCAAATATTACAGAGTGAAGTAGGACAGGGAGAATGGGAGGGATAGGGAGTGAAGATAATTTTAAAGTGGACGGGCTAGGATGGAAGAAAGGAGCTACCTGATCTGGCTTTGTCCTGTGATACTCACACTGAGTTGAACAGGTAAGCACGACCTTGGCTCCCTTGAAAAGACTGAAAAGGAGAAAAGAGAATAAATCAATGCCAAACCTCGCACACATGTACAGTAATAGTGCCTGTGCCTGGAGGATGATCAACTTGGTGAAAGACACTCTTTGGTCTGTCCAAAACCTGTTGGTCTTCCTGAGCAAGGAGTTGACCGTGAATGAATGTTGCAGTCTGCATTCCAAGATCCAGAACTACATGCTGAGGGATGCAATAAAACTTGGGGAAGCTGCTGGGAGGGTGCAGTCAGGAAAGACCATTGTCCAAGGTCTTTCTGCTGAAGTTAAATGGGGGTCCGTTCAGTTACTGGACTCTCGTCATGCCTCAAATGCATATAAATATAACCTGGATCAAGTAAGAGATGCCTTTGGTTTCTTTGGACAGAGTCAAACTCCAATGTTTGCTTGCTTTCTTGATATGCTACTGTACAGCACTGAACGGAGTTTGTGACTATGTATATATAAAGATATTTTTTATGAATAATGTCTATTTTTAAATAAAAAACACTGATGCACACACACATACACTCCAAAGTAAATTAAAAAACACATGGACACTAACACACACATACATACACTATTATCCACAAACACAAACATAGACACAAACACGTACGGAATAAAACCATTAAGGAAAGATCTTGCAATTTTACATCATCTTCCACAACCTCAGGGCATCCTAAAGTACATTATGACCAACAAAACACTTTTAAAATTACAGTTACTAGTTTTATGGAAAGGAAGACGGAAGTCAATTTGCAAGGGGAAAACACCACAAACAGATCATTGCTCTTAGGAATAATCATTGACTAGGACACCAGGCAGAGAGCTCCTCAGCAAATTTGTGCTGTCAGATACACGGCTCCTCACTCCATGAGGGGGCAGACAAGGGGTTTTGGTTTAACCACCCACCCAGATAAGAGTGCAGGAGCAGCAAGGGGGAGCAGCACAAGGCTCAGGTTTCTGCAGTGTGAATAGAACACAAGGACCTTTTATCCCAGAGCGTTACCCTGTCTCAGCTCAGAATTTGCTGGGAGGTGCCAAAACAGTGGGTGGCCCTTTTGTGCCCATTTCTCACAGTTCACTGTCCAACCCTCCCACGATGATAGAGGCTTCAGAGCTGGTGGTGTCCCCACTTGAGTCATGTCGCCTCCCTCTGCACCTTGGAGGGGGCATCAGAAAGTACTTCTGACCCCAGCAAATGCCAGACTCATTCGTTGAGACTTCCCAACAGAGCAGGGCTGAGAGGAGAAGTATTACAGCTGGCCCACCAAGGCTGCCTCATACTCCAGATGGAGAATCATTGCAATTTTCTATCAGCCCCCACTTTCCTCACAGTACTACTGCCAAAAAAGCCTTATTACCATCCATAGGTGGAGGCAAAGCTAAAACAAAACCCAGTCCTGTTCTGGTGTGACTGACTCCTGCAGTGACTCCAAACCATGGTTTATCTTCAGTGACTTTAAACTCCTGCACTGAAACAGCACAGTGAGTGACCTAGCTATGTTCACAGTTCTGTCACCTCACCTGGGTTTCAGTGGGGGGCTATTTAATATGGGGTTGGCAGGGGAGCTGCTGACGGACTGTGACAAAGTTGGACTCATCGCATACTGCAACTCTGAAACAGCTTTCCTCAATGATGTCCTTTAAAAAGATCTATTTCTGTTCAATTGTATCATAGGTACATACCACTTGTACAGTATTATGTCTATTAAATTGTTTCATTCTGAACTTCATATCTTTCACAACTTTTAGGTTTAATGACTGGACTATTATTAAACTGAGCTATCATCTGAAATGCACAAAGGGCAACTGAAGTATGTTCAGTTAAAGCCATCAAAAGGGAACCGGAGAAGTACTTGCAAGGATATGAAGAAAGGATCTACAACTCACTGACTTCTTCTTCCAAAGAGCTAGAACAGGCACAATGGGATAAATGGTCTTCTTCTGTGCTATCCAAAATCTAAACTCACTAGACAGAGTGGATGAGAGAGATGTCCAACTGCAACACACCCTCTGAATTCCTCACCTACCCTGTGGGAGTGGTGCTGGGTAAAGTAAGTGGGGACGTTAAACACTTACAAACCTTTTAAAGATTTTGAGGTTTCCTGCCTCAACTACCCTCCCTCCCTGGCACTGCATTCAGAATTCCACCATCCTCTGGATGAAGTTATTTTTCCTCAAACACCCTTATGATTATATCCCTTCGTTGCAACAAGTTTCTGAGACTGAACCACACTTTTTTTTAATGGGCGAGGGTCAACAAAAGTACTGAAAAGATGTTGATTGGATCTCCCTCTCCACTCCTTAGTGATACTGGCCAACTGATCTCTACTTTCACATTGCATTGAGTAAGGAAGTGACTTAATTAAAAACAAAAGAGGGATCCTGTATCATTAATAAAATCAAACTGTGCACACATTTTTAAAAGTAATTTTGACACAATTCATTCACAAGTTTGGAAAAAAAGACAACCTTTGTGCTTCTCTGTGCTCAGTGTCTCTCTCTCCCTCTCTCTCATGTTAAACCCGACAGTAATTTTTTTCACTATTCCTGCTTGTTATTTCAGCAAATACCACTGGTGCTGATGCTATTTTTGTGAAACGCCTGAACAGCTTCTTTCACAGAAGGAGCTGTTTAAAGAAGGCAGGGGCTGGAAAATATTGGATAACGTATTCCATGTGGCTCACAAAGGTTACTTCAGGCAAGTAACAAAGACTCATTTAAGTGGAAGCTGGATAAGGGCAAGAGGGAGAAAAGATCTGCTGAGACAGATGAAGTCAAGTGGGAGGAGGCTGCTTGGTGTAGAGCAGAACTCCGAGCACAGACCAGATGGACCAAATGGTCTGGAAATTCACAGGACGCATTAACCATTTGAATGCCCTGCTTCTCCCAGAGGCTATGTGTTTTGAAAACCTGCAGTTCACCATGGGGCTGAACTCTTAATGATAGAAAAATTCCTTGCATATTGGTTTGGAGTCTCAGTCAAAAGATCCAAGCACTTTGCCACAGAGATCTCCTGTTGAAACAGAGCGC